>NC_056735.1:1963823224-1963835724 GCF_019279795.1 Protopterus annectens
TTTGGAATTTTTTCGGGGGGGCCATCTCCTCCCTGTGTTTGTGTGGATTTGCTCTGGTGCCCTGCCATTTTACAAAGACGTGTCTGCAGTATTAATCCCTGCGTCTCTCCTGAAAATTGGTTTTGTTCTGTCTGCAGTAAAATTGACAGGCATTTGAATTTCAGACTTCAGGTTTCTGAACGTTTAATTCCTTGCATAATTGATGGTGCAGTGGTAGTATTGTTGCCTCACAGCTGTAGGATTTCTGGTTTGATGCTTGGTTGGGGTGGAGTCTGCATTTTCTCCCTGTGTTTGTGTGGATTTGCTCTGGTGCCCTGCCATTTTACAAAGATGTGTCTGCAGTATTAATCCCTGCGTCTCTGCTGAAAATTGGTTTTGTTCTGTCCGCAGTAAAATTGACAGGCATTTGAATTTCAGACTTCAGGTTTCTGAATGTTTAAGTCCTTGCATAATTGATGGTGCAGTGGTAGTATTGTTGCTTCACAGCTCTAGGTTTTCTGGTTTGATTCTTGGTGGGGGTGGCTTCTGAGTGGAGTCTGCATCTCCTACCTGTGTTTGTTTGGATGTGCTCTGGTGCCCTGCCATTTTACAAAGACGTGTCTGCAGTATTAATCCCTGCATCTCTGCTGAAAATTGGTTTTGTTCTGTCCGCAGTAAAATTGACAGGCATTTGAATTTCAGACTTCAGGTTTCTGAATGTTTAATTCATTGTATAATTGATGGTGCAGTGGTAGTATTGTTGCCTCACAGCTGTAGGTTTTCTGGTCTGATTCTTGGTTGGGGTGGCTTCTGTGTGGAGTCTGCATCTCCTCTCTGTGTTTGTGTGGATTTGCTCTGGTGCCCTGCCATTTTACAAAGACGTGTCTGCAGTATTAATCCCTGCATCTCTGCTGAAAATTGGTTTTGTTCTGTCCGCAGTAAAATTGACAGGCATTTGAATTTCAGACTTCAGGTTTCTGAATGTTCCATTCCTTGCATAATTGATGGTGCAGTGGTAGTATTGTTGCCTCACAGCTATAGGTTTTCTGGTTTGATTCTTGGTTGGGGTGGCTTCTGTGTGGAGTCTGCATCTCCTCCCTGTGTTTGTTTGGATGTGCTCTGGTGCCCTGCCATTTTACAAAGACGTGTCTGCAGTATTAATCCCTGCATCTCTGCTGAAAATTGGTTTTGTTCTGTCCGCAGTAAAATTGACAGGCATTTGAATTTCAGACTTCAGGTTTCTGAATGTTTAATTCATTGCATAATTGATGGTGCAGTGGTAGTATTGTTGCCTCACAGCGGTAGGTTTTCTGGTTTGATTCTTGGTTGGGGTGGCTTCTGTGTGGAGTCTGCATCTCCTCCCTGTGTTTGTGTGGATTTGCTCTGGTGCCCTGCCATTTTACAAAGACGTGTCTGCAGTTTTAATCCCTGCGTCTCTGCTGAAAATTGGTTTTGTTCTGTCCGCAGTAAAATTGACAGGCATTTGAATTTCAGACTTCAGGTTTCTGAATGTTTAATTCCTTGCATATTTAATGGTGCAGTGGTAGTATTGTTACCTCACAACTATAGGTTTTCTGGTTTGATTCTTGGTTGGGGTGGCTTCTCTGTGGAGTCTGCATCTCCTCCCTGTGTTTGTGTGGATTTGCTCTGGTGCCCTGCCATCTTACAAAGACGTGTCTGCAGTATTAATCCCTGTGTCTCTGCTGAAAATTGGTTTTGTTCTGTCCGCAGTAAAACTGACAGGCATTTGAATTTCAGACTTCAGGTTTCTGAATGTTTAACTCCTTGCATAATTGATGGTGCAGTGGTCATATTGCTGCCTTACAGCTATAGGTTTTCTGGTTTGATTCTTGGTTGGGGTGGCTTCTGTGTGGAGTCTGCATCTCCTCCTTGTGTTTGTGTGGATTTGCTCTGGTGCCCTGCCATTTTACAAAGACGTGTCTGCAGTATTAATCCCTGCGTCTCTGCTGAAAATTGGTTTTGTTCTGTCCGCAGTAAAATTGACCGGCATTTGAATTTCAAACTTCATGTTCTTCAAAATACATAAGTAGCACAACCTTTTTTTCTAGCAATTTTCTAAGTTTATAAGATGAATATTTTAAATTTGTCCCTATTTTTGGGACTGTATTCCCCCATTATTGGCTTCGTCCAGGTTTTTGTGCTAAGGTTGACAGCTATGGCAAGAACTGAATTCACTGAATATGTTTGAGGGCTGTACTCCCTAATTACTGTGTTTGTCCGGGTGTTTTGTACTAAGAGGTTGACAGCTATGGTGAGAACTGAATTCACTAAATGATAGCCATTTAAGTTTCAGTCTTCCTCTCTTTTACAGAGCAGCTGATGTGGCATAGTGGTATGTTACTCTGACTGTTTTTTGCTCAGGGACCTTGGCAGTAAAATATATGGTGGCAACACAACATTTTATTCTAGCAACTTTCCAAGATTATACAAGCAATGTTTAATGTGTCCCTGGTTTTTGGGCTTTGACCCCCAATACATTTTGGCTTTTCCAGTTTTCTTGAGCTGCGAAGTTGAGATGCAGTTGAGTATTGAGTAGATTTTACAAGGAGCTGAGAGCTGCAGGGGAATAGAAGTTTAGTGCTTTCCCTGTTTAATACTATAACACAACAGGTTGTGTACTTGCTTTTGATGCAGAAGGCTGTGGGTTCTACTCCCACAAAAGGTGGATACTGCCATATTGAGAATGTTCTCCTCGGTGAAGATACTAACTATGAGTTTGTTATCAGTCTGCCATCCATTTCCTCTTGCAATATTATTACTAGCTTATCATTTTTTAATGTAATATAGGCAATTTATTCCTGAGGGGCAACAGACACTTTATTTTTCGATGAAACCATGAAATATAAAGGTGATTGCTAGCAGCAACCACTTCATTAGTTACAGATTTCTTTAATGTGGAATTATTTAGATGACTTACTTCAGAGATTGTTCATATATACTGATAATGGACTGTAGAATTGTGCATATTTACTGATAAAGGTGGATTGTAGAATTGTGCATATTTACTGATAATGGTGGACTGTAGAATTGTGCATATTTACTAATAATGGTGGACTGTGGAATTGTGCATATTTACTAATAATGGCGGACTGTAGAATTGTGTATATTTACTAATAATGGTGGACTGTGGAAGTCTGAGTAGACTTTTTTATGATAAATGTTCTCAACTGGGCAGTTTTGCCATTATGGGTGCATATGGTTTGTTTCATTGCTTACTGGAAAAATGTTCAAAACAAATTTAAAACACCCTCTAACAAGTGTACTGTATTGTACAAGGAATATAATTTTAGTACAATGAGGAAGGTGTATCAAAGAGCACATGTATGTTTCATATGCAAGGGGCCTATGATTCGAAAACAGCCCAAAATTAATCTTTATCTGCCACTGGCAAAATGTATTTTCTTTGAATGTGGGTTTCAATGCTGTTTCAATGAATGTGAGTTTCAAGGGCAGAGAAGTTTTAATGCTAAGTTTTCATTGTGAGACAGCATTGCTTTGTTTAACAGATGACTTAGTGTTTGTGCTGTAAAATACAAAATAAAACTTTCAAATGAAGTCTAACTCATCATAGAAGTAAATCAGTATGCACATTAGTGTTTATGGTAAATGGAGTGAAATAGCCAAGTAATGGTTCATTGGAATGGCTGCAGAGGCTCCATTCAACCATTATTTTGTCAGGGGGGAAGGGCAGCAAACTCAGACAGGCCCAGCTGAACTATACCTCCCAACTGTCCAGATTTTCAAAGAATGAATAGATTTTTGCTTCTTATTTTTGGTTTGTTGTTCATAAAATTTGTAGTTTTAATTCCTAAATGATTTGCCAGAAGTCACTAAATAATAAGTTTCAGACTTCATAACCTTCAGAAAATGCATGTTAAAGTAAGAGCTGTTCTATCAACTGTCTCAATTTATACAAGAGCAATTTTAGTACTGTTTATATGTGCCACCAATATATTTGGCCTTGTTCAGATTTACTGCATTAACAGGTTGAGAGATACATGCAAATAAATTGCTTTATAGAATTAGGCATAGCCAACCTCTCAACTGTCCCCAATTTTTGGCTCAAAATGTTGCTCTTCCCCCTAATAATCCCTCCGCAAAATAGCAATTTTGGAAGAAAACATGGAGGGTTTACAATTAAGAAATAACTGTAATAATCAAAGTTATAGATTACTTGAAATGCATGTAGATTCTTTTATTTTGATAGCTGCTCAAGGTAGCAGTACTAATATTAAAGTGTCCCTTCTTTGACAGGTAGCAGCTGTATTGTGTGTCTATTTTATATTTTTGCATCACATTTTTGGTCCATTTTTCATAAAATTGTGTTTTTTGGCAAATTAGTGACAAATCACTAAAGACTGAAGTTAGAAAATGACAGACATTTGAGTTTCAGATTTTATACCCTTCAGAAAATTCATACTAATGCAAGACCTATTCTATTATCTTTCTAAGTTTATTAGAGCAATATTTAAAATTTGTCCTTATTGTTGGGCCTTTGTCCCACTTCTGTGTATGGCTTTGTCCAGATTTCTTGCTCTTGAGGTTGAGAGGTATGACAAATGTGTCAGGGCCATCACAGTCAGCCAGAGAGATTTCAAATTGTGACATGCTTGTTGCACCCACTCCCCATGTAGTGACTCTGGATGTGTCCAAGCAAGGCAAGGAGTAGTTGTATCTACCTTGGATGGGGAGGACACACTGCATAAGTACTACAGTGGCTTTTCATCTGTCCTTGATTTTGCAGAATGGTCTGGTTTCTGTCATATTTTTGTACTGTTGATTATGCTTATTACTCAAAGTGCCTGTTGCTCTGTGTTTAAGTAGCAATGCTTTAATGACCATAAGGTAAGCTTGTCTGAGATCGTAAGATGCAAGTAAGCTTTAATAAACATAATGTTAAAGAATTGCCAACATTGAAAGCCTTTCTGTTGTTGCCATGCAGAGAATACTTGACTAGATAATGTATAAGCCTTGGGTATTAAAGGACAGGATTCCATTATTTTAAAAAGCTCATTACACTTGTTGGAGACTTCCAGTCATCTCTACAGACTTTACCCGTAAACTAAACAGAATGCCAATCATGTGTGGTCCATAACCTGTACAGTAATCCTTTAAGCAATGTATCTTGACCTTGTTTCTTGTTTGCTTTTCATTTTTTACTTTTATCATGTTTTCCCCATGAAACAAGTTGTCAGGCAGCAGGTCTTTTTTGGATAAGAAACATTTTTACAAGTGGGGTTATCACATAGATTTCTACTTTCAGCATGTTACTTGGTACTTTAATAAAGCTGAATATATTATATATTAGAACTGCAGTGCAAGGAGAAGTGGTTTGAGTTGAGTGCTTCTGGTTTTTCTTATACTTGATTTTGACTGGCATTCCAGTAATGTATTTAAAAAGTAATTTATTTTTTCATGCCTCACAACCTTTTGTTTCCATCTAGATATTAAGTAAGCTGTCATGCAGCCAATGCATTAAATATTTTTATTCTTCTACACTTATTATTGTCTTGATTGGACTTTCATAATGATGGTTTGCCACCCAGGGCAGCGTATTTAATTAAAGTCAGTTTTTTGTGGTTTTGTGCATAGCTCCTCCCCTTTCTGGTTGACCACACCCCTTCCCCTTGACCCCACCCATTCAGCTGTCTCCTGCAGCCCCCCTGTGATTTGAAGTCACCAGCCGCCACTGAGTAGCTGTGATAGCTCAAACCATTTTAGTTATTTTAGTGCAGCACAGTAATGAATTCTATAGGTTGAGTTAGTTGCAAACCTGGCTATTTTATTGTAGCATGATTCTAGTTTGTCTAGGTCACATAGTCTGATTTGGGTAAAGATTGGTGCTGCGTATAATAGAGTTGAGAGGAGGTGGATTTGTGCAAGAGTGACACTCGCTTTTTGTGAGAGAAAGGACTTATGCCTGTATAGGGACCCTAGTTTTTTGTGTACTAGTTTTATGGTATGTGAGATGTGAACATCAAAGTGGAGATTGTCTATTTCCATGCCCAGAAGTTTGATGTGGTTAGAAGGGGAGATGGTGGTGCCATCCTTAGATGTTATGGTAAAGGAGAGGGTTTTTTTATCTATTAGGGGTAAATAGTAGCAGTTTTGTCTTTTTGGGATTTAGAATTAGTTGGATACCTGATATCAGTTTTTCTACTGAGTTAAAGGTATCTTGAGTGAGTGTATGTAGGGTGGTGGGAGATGAGGTCGAGCAGATCAGGGTTGAATCATCCACATATTGTATGTGTGTGGCATGTTGTGCAGAGCTATTGAGGTTCTTTGTGAAAATAGAGAACAATAGCAAACCCAGTATAGAGCCCTGTGGGACTCCTATGGTGGTTGGAAGTTGTGTAGACAGAGTTCCTTTCCACTGGACTGATTGTTGCCTGTCAGATAGGTAGCTTCTGAACCAGGCTATAGTAGAGGAGGTGAAGGATAATGATGTTAGTGAGTCTAGTAGAATGGAGTGGGAAACCACATCAAATGCTTTTGAAATGTCTAGGAAAATGTCTGATATATATTATCATTCCCATGAAGGTTTATATGATTAGTGAAGGATAGAAGGGCTGTGGTAGTGCTGTGATATGGACGGAAACCATGTTGTGTGGTAGATAGTAGATTGTGAGTGTTAAGAAATGTGGATGCATTTCTCAATCATTTTGTATAAGGGGCAAAGGATGGCAATAGGTCGGTAGTTGGAGAATTTGTAAGAATTACCTCCATTATGGAGAGGAATGATGTGAGATAATTTCCAGAGTTTGGGTATGCAGGATTCTAGGAAGGAATGGATAATTAGGATGGAGACAAGATATGATAGGGAGTCACTAGCCATTTTTAGGTATGCAGCAGGCATGTTATCAGCTGCCAGTGTGGTTGGCTTTAGTTTTAGGAGGAATTTTTTGATAGTTAAGGTGGGCACTGGTGATAGGCTTAAAGATGGGTTGTTGTGGGATAGGTTAGGCTGTGATTGAGGTAGACTGTTTTTGGTTATTTGACTGGACAGGGCTAAGAAGGGTTTAGTAAAATGGTTATTAAATTGAGAAGCTATGTCTATGATATTGTTAGTAGAGCTGGGTGCTGGAGTAGTGGATTTGCCAGGCTTTAGTAGGAAGTTAATGGCATTCCAGATTTTTTGTGGATTATTTGAATATTTCCTTTGGGCGCTAAGAAAATAATTTTGTTTGTTTATTTTGGATTCAGCCTTGGCCTTGTTTCTAAGCTGTTGATAATATTGCCTGGAGCTAGGGGTTTTGTCAGTTTTCCAGATTTTCCAGGGTTTCTCTTTATCTTTTATTAAGGCTCTGGTGTCCCTATTTAGCCAGGGTGCGTAGCTGGCTTTAACTCTGATCTTTCTGCTGGGAGCTAGACTGGATATTCCTCTTATAGGTTCATAGTTTCATAGGTTCATACTAGGCTATCTGCCCAAGGGCATTTATAAGCCTAGCCCATAGTTATGTGGCTTTCGCCACCCCTTTAGTTTGAATAAAACTATGCCTATTATTTTGCTGTGCCTCTGTCAAGCAGTGACACTGAAGTAATCCCTGGGGTATATCTGCGGTCTCCCATCCATTGGTCAAGATTCCTCTTGAACAAGGCCAGCGAGGTGCTCTGCCTCACATGTACCGGGATTTTGTTCCACAGCATAGGGAGTCTCTGGGTGATGAATCTGTCCTTCCAGCACGTTCTATTAATAACCGTGTCAAGGTTTAAGTCTCCCGCCCTTGTGGCTCTGAGGGATCTAGATTTTTTGAGGTGAAGCATATTCATCAACTCTGGGTTTGACATGGCCTTATATGTCAGGCACAGGTCACCTCTGAGCAAGCGGTATGAGACTGAATAGAGCTGGAGTTTTTTCAGTCGGGCAGCATAAGACATATTTTTGAGACCCTTTATCCTTTTGGTGAGGAACTTTTGGGGCCTTTCCAGCTGCTGCAGGTGTCGGGTCAGATACATTCCGAATGGGGCATTGTACTCAATCATAGGTCTAATGAGTGATGAGTACAGGGGGACAATGACCTCCCTTGATCTAGATGTGAATCCCTTCATGATCAGGTGGGCAATGTAGAAGGTTTTCCTGACTACTTTAGCAACATGAGTGTCAAACGAAAGGCTAGTGTCAACCTGGGTCCCCAGGTCCCTGATGACTTCTTCTGTGCTCAGTGGATTGCCACCTATATGGTAGCTAGGGGTAACCTTGTTTTTCCCGAAGGGTATGACTATGCATTTCTTGGCGTTTAACTTTAGGCCATGGCTCTGGCACCAGTTATCCGTTTCTGTGAGGCCCTTCTGAAGGATATCTGTGTCAGAAATGTTTTCGACTATGGCGCCCAGTTTGCAGTCATCAGCAAACTTTGTCAGCCATAACCCTCCTGTGTTTGCATGTACCTCAGAAAAGTAGATGCCGAACAAGAGTGGACCCAGGACTGAGCCCTGTGGGACACCACTTGTGACAGGCTTTGAGTCTGACATGGCTCCAGCAACTCTGACCCTGTGGGTTCTGTCACTTAGCCAGTTTGCAACCCATCTTGTGATGTATGGGTTTACATTCAAGCTGATGAGTTTTTCGATGATACCTGAGTGGGGTATTGTCGAAGGCCTTTGCCAGGTCGAGGTAGGCTGTATGGACTGCCTTTCCCTCATCAATAGCCTTGGTGACTGTTTTGAAAAAGTCAACCAAGTTTAAAACGCATGATCTGCCTTTGACAAAGCCAAACTGGGTTGGATCCAAAGTCTGCAAGTTCCCTATGTCTTTATTTATGAGTTCCATTATGATCCTCTCCATGGCTTTGCAGATAAGGCTTGTCAAGCTAATGGGACGGTAATTTCCAGGGTCGGTGGAGGCACCGCCCTTGTGAAGTGGGACCACAGTCGCCGTGCGCCACTCCTTGGGTACGTATCCTGAGGTGATGCTAAGATTAAACAGATGTCCTAACTGCGGGTTTAATTGCTCATTTAGTTCGTGTAGCACACAGCCGGGGACACCATCCGGTCCCATGGATGCTGTGTTTTTTGCCTTGGAGAGAGCAGTTCTCACCTGGGCGTTGGAGATGTTTGGGGGCTACAATCCTCTGGTATAGATATCTCTCCTTTGGGGAGAAGTTTGCACTGAACCTGTCAGCCAGTATGTTGGCAATGTGTGTAGGTTCAGTAATCTTCACATCATTTTGAACTAATTCTGAGCATATCTGGGAGTTTCCTCCTAGGTTTCTAACATAGCTAAAGAAGGCCTTATGATTGTCTTTTGTGTCCTTGGCGATTTTTCTCTCAAAATTTGCCTTGGATGATTTTATGAGAGCTCTTAGTTTTTTACTTATAATGACCAAATGTGTCTTACCTTTCAAGGATTTTGCTCTATCTTGTAGTAGCTTCCTCCTTTTGTTGTAGAGCTTGTTTATGGCTGGGGTCCACCAGACTGGACGCTTGCCTTTGGTACAAAGAGTCTTAGTTTTGTTTGGGATTGCCTGATCCATGCAGTCCTGTAGGTGCTGGTAGAAGGCAATTGTAAGTGATTCAGCGGTTTGAGTAATGTTTACCACTGGCTCAGGGGCCTTAAAGGAGACCACACTAGTTTTTAGAAGTGTGAAGTCGGCTTTTGAGAAGTTTTTCACTGTGGTCTTTATTTCAGGTGGGGGCGGATGAGGACCTCCAGCGAGATTAGTTTATGATCTGATCTCACCAGTGAGGGGTATACTTCCGGTGTTGAACATTGTGATCCCATGTTCATGATGATGAGATCAAGTATGTTTTCTCCTCTTGTGGGGATGGTCACTAGTTCTTCCATGGCATTTGAGTTTATGAACTCCAGGAACCTTTGGGCTAGAGTGTTTGGGCTTGAGTAGTGTTCCCAGTCTATATTAGGGTAGTTGAAGTCACCTAGTATGATGGTGTTTGGAGATACATTTATCCCCTCCAGTGTTTTCAGGAAGGCCATGTGAGGTTCCTGAGTTTGAGAGGGTGGCCTGTAACATGCTACAAATTGCAGAGCAGTCTTGCCTATGGTTAATTGCATCTGGATGGTCTCCGATGCATCGTGCGTTGCCACCAACCTTGAGGTGTGGGTGTCCTTTATGAATATGGACACCCCTCCTTTTGGTGTTGTCCGGATTTTGGGGCGGAACGCATGATATGAGGTGAAACCTGATAGTGCTGGGGTGCTCTCAGGAGCCTTGAACCAGGTTTCTGTCACAGCACAGACATCGATGTTCTCCATACTGAGAAGGGCCTCGAAAAGTGCATCTTGAGATTGAGACTTCTGGCGTTGAGCAGCATTACCCTTAGTTTTTTCCTTTTTGTGTTCTAGGGTGGTAGGTTTAGAATTTGAGCCTTGCCTAAAAAAGGCACTAGGGGGGTGGCAAGAGCCCTTCCGAAGATCCGGAAGCCCAGGGGTGAAAGGTGCAAGCCGTCCCTTGCAAAGCAGCGTGGCTTGTCCAGCATGTCATCCCAGGCAGACAGACATTGATCCCTTTGAATGACACCAGAATTTAAGCCAATTATTAAAGCTGATCATCTTATCACTGTATTGTGGCATCATTCTAGGTGAAGGTAGGATACTGCTCAAGGTCAGGGTCATACCTGCTTGGGCTACATAATCTGAGAGCTCCTCAATGTCTCTTTTCATGTAGTCCAAGGAGGTACGTCTCAGGTCGCTGACACCAGCGTGGACAATGACTGAGTCATACTTGTACCTGCTGTTGAGAGACCTGAGTGCTTGCGTTATGTGGCGGATTCTAGCTCCCGACAGGCAGCTTACTGTGACCTTCTCCTTACTCAGTCTGGTGAGCGGGACGTCAGTGTGTCTGACTATGGAGTCACCAATGACGAGTGTGTCTGGCATTGTGTTTGGCCTTAAGGGCTGTGACTGTTTGACACTCTGACTGTGTGGTCTATGTGTTGCATGTGTTTGGTCCTGAGGTGGTAGTTGTTTGGGTGTCTTTGACAGTGGCAGCAGAGCGGGCTGTGAACCAGGAAGCCCATGCATGTAGCTGCAGAGGCTGTTGTGAGGCAAGTTAGTAATAATCTTGCATGTACTGTTACAAGAAATCAATCTAAAAGTAGTAGAAAGTTAATTGCCAGTATAAAACCTGTATTGTGTATGGGATGTACTGAATAAACCAGACAATATGGCAGGAAGAGTTTCATATAGGTTGTTTGTAAGTAAAAGTGTTAACAGCCTGGCAATAACGGTCTAACTCCTGGACTACTACTTGTGTTTACTCTGGTATCATATGGTAATGTAGTGTTGCATCCACTTAATAGTACTGTTATATTATGCACTGTTACTCACACTGTGCTACATAAATAAAATATGTAGGAATGTCTGTATACGACTGTTGTAATCATAAGGTCATATTGTACAACTGAGAGAGACTTAGACAGAAAACAGTGAAAAGGTACACAACAAAATCCAAATAGCACACTCAACTGAGACATAAGCTGTGGTCTTTTTAGCACACACAGCCATGGTTCGAATCCTGGGAGTGGTAGCAAGCTGTATGCTGAATCATACCCCTCAACTGTACAGATTTTGTCAGAAAGTTCAGATAACTGGCTTACATTTCCTGCCTGTCACCCTGTCCCCCTTGCAAATCAGTGGGATGATTCCAGAAGGTTAGGCAGCAAATAATGACATACTACTGACTGTCAGACATCATAACCATCAGAATTATATATATATAAGAACAAACCTGTAACTCTAGCTACTCACTAAAATGTTATGAGAGTAATATGCAAAGTGTCTCCCATCTCAACCCCCATCTTGTGAAGCTATGACCAGAGTGTGTGCAGTAACAGAGTGAGACATATGTGCATAATAATAATGTGGAGTCTGGTAATATGTGTGTGGCAACATTCAGGTAGTGTTAACAAACATTCCCTCCACAGGTCTGTCAGATAAGAAAACTGTGTCTGGAAATAAAAGATTGAAATCCTGGACTGCTACTGTTTAGTCTGGTATTGTATGGCATTGTTACTGTTGCAGTTTCTCTGAATAATAATGTATTACTCATCACTGTCATCCACACTGTGCTACATAATAAAACTGTCTAGGAATCCCTGTATGAGTATTGTAATTACAAGGTCAGATTGTAAAACCATGGGTGATTTACTGACAGAAATCAGAGAAACAGTATACAGCAGTATCTAAATAGCACACTCAACTGTGATATGCACTGTTTTGCTTTTATCAGACAACAGCCATGGTTCGAATCCTGGGAGTGGTAGTAAGCTGTATGCAGAATCATACACCTCAACTGTACAAATTTTTTCAGAATGTCCAGATAATTACCCTATATCTGCTGCCTGTTACCCTGTCCCCCTAGCAAATCAGTGTGATCATCTGTGACATTTAGGCAGCATTTAATGACTGACTGTCAGACCTGTAAATATTCAGAAAAAATATATATGGAAACAAACCTGTCATTGCAGCAACTCACCAAAGGCAATTGTCATAATATGTCCCAGTTTCACATGCATGTTGTCAAGACTTGCCCAGAGTGTGT
>NC_056735.1:1963840724-1963875724 GCF_019279795.1 Protopterus annectens
ATATCATAATACTGCATTCCACAACCCTTACAACCTGCAATCTGGTCCTAACATGAGCAATGAATGTATAATATGGAATCCTATGTTAGGACAGCAAATATAGGGAATACAGACCTTCACAAACACTGGAAGCATGTGTGCATGCACTCCAGATAAAATATTGAGGAAGCAGCTTTTGAGGTACTGACAGCATGCATTCTTCATGAGTTTGGACCTTCCAGCAAGTACAGGTCTGCAATGTCTCACCAAAGAATGGTCAGCTGTCCAAGACATTTGGCCATCAAATGTGCCCACTTACCTGCAACAGAGGCAGCCATGGCTTGCACACATCTTACAAGTCATGGAATGGATCCCATACCCAACAGGTAGTACCCAGGAGTCGGACATGTAGCCTTACCTCACCATTGCATATACCATGGCAAACAGTGCAGACAGTCATGTAGGTGGTGAGGATGTATGGGATAGGATTAATGTAGAAAATAAACAGATGGCCATCCAAGACAGATGATGACACATGTTGCATACTGGTCATGCAGGCTGCCTAGTAACATGCCAGAAAACTGAGGGAGTTGCAGGAATGTCTAGCTAGTACTGACTGTGCAGTACCTGTGTCGACAATTGCCTGGACTCTGCATAAGTGTGGCCCATGGGTTAGGGTAATCAGATGGGACAGTTGTACTACAGGAAACATCAGCCAGGCCTCTCAACAGGTAGTGTATGCATAAAAGCAAAAGTCCCCAAAAAGCATGTATTGCAATGTGTACTGGTGTACCAAGACCATGTTGGAAACCTACAGACAATATCAATTAAGATATATGTGCTGCACAACCAATACATCACCCCACATCAGGCCCACCATCTGTACCTTGTCGGTTCCAGTGTACACCTGTATGTTTGCCATTCCTTAGCAGGGACTATGCTGGTACACAAGGTGTTCAGAGTTTGGGACACTGCAAAATGACACGTGTAGGCCATAGTTGTCAAGCATCTGCAAAAAGGCTGAGGGGTGTCATCCTGAAACACAACAGTGCACTGAAGCAAAGATTCAAAGCTCACTAGGAATAGCTGTATCTGCACACAGTCAAGGACATGAATTGTGGCAGACATAACCCTGACTCCACAGCAATAGTGACAGCACTGTGTGACCTCCGAGGGCTGTGCACATGAGTTGACCTTGCAATCATGCAGATTTTGGGGTACATTTGTAGGGTTGAGTGACCAAATACTGGCAAATGCAGATGGCCCATGCTAGTATATCTCTTCCAGGAATAGTGGGGCTGCTGTAGTACATACAACGTTAAATACAACAAACCATCATAAGGGTGTGAATGCATATGCACCCACAAATTGTATGCATCTCAATCAGCATCTGCACAGCTAGCACATTTATTTGATACTGAATTTGACTGCACAGTTCACATGTCACATATCAGGTTCATGTAATGTTAACATATGCAGTAAGGTGGCCCCATGGCATATCAGGGAAGAGGGCGCCATATCAATAAGGGTGTGTGCACTCCCCATAGCCATGGTAAGGTTTGAAGGCTGTCAGTGTAATTATATTTATTTGGCCATACATGCACCACTGCTGATGAGATCTGTAAATCAGACATCAGGCATTCACAAATGAAATCTGTCCACATATCATCCCAGGTATGTGTCGGACACACACATAGGGGCTGTGAGCAGCAGAGCAAACATAACTGACACACATATACACATTCAGCAATGGTGTGTACATCTGTGAGGTATGGTGCACAGTACATGCCAGGGTGCCGAACAGGTGCACAGCAATACTGTGTACATAGGTGCAGTGTGTTCCAGGGGAAGGAGCATCACCTACTAAAATTAACCCATGCATCACAGAGATGTATAATGTTGCTAGCAGGGATTGACTACAGCATGCATGAGTGCCATATGTCATGCATGTTGACAAATGGGTAATGAGAGGTCTGTGTGTAATATCTTTGTGCAACCTCACCTGTAAGTGTGTGTGTGTGTGTGTGTGGGGGGGGGGCAATTTGTAAGTGCTATCTGGTGGAGTGGAGGGGGGTTGATGTATGTAGAATGTATGTGTGTGTTTGCCTGTGTCCATGTATGCACATGTGTGTGGGGTTGTTCATACCTCTCAACTTCCCTTAGAAATTGTGCAGTACATGGACAGACACATTAGACACCAAGAATATTTTACTGACATGTAATCTCAGGACAGCTGATAGTATAATGAAGTCTGCAGCATGAAATATGCATTGGGAGGGAAAACTAGACACCAGGGATACTCTTTTAATTGAAATCAGCAGAAAGGTGAAAGAATACAAACTTATGCAGCACTAAAGATGCATTGGGGAATTACTAGACAACACCAGAGATTGTTTCCACATATTACTACAGTCCACATAAAAAGTTAATAGAGCAACAGATCTTGCATCTACTGAACAAGAATATGTATGACACGCCTGTGCAGGACATTATTGTGTGACTGTAGTAGCCCATAACATATGGGGGCCATGCTCAAGACATCTGGACAAAAACCAGGGTGAATACTGGATGATATCAGAGAGTCTTTGAAAAAATGACTACAATCAAGTTAGAGTTAATCGTGTAACAGGTCATGTTTTGTGATGACTTTTCTGAGCAATTAGAAGAATATAGCCACAGGAAAAACCGTTGGTGCCACAAGTGTATACGAGGCACACTCCTTCAGTAAAAATCCACGGAGTTGTAAAACAGGCGAAACTTTTATTAAAAACAATAAACGTAAAACACACACTAGGCGTTTTTCGTTCAGACCAATGCCCGAACTTCTTCAGACAAAACACTGACACATAAAAATCCACTTGTTTAAATAGTAAAACAACCTTAATTATTCCATTAAATAAATTAAATCAATTAATTAACTAGTTTCGATGAAATTAAAGGTACAGGAACTGAACTACATGAACTACGTGTTCCCGAACCATTGTTTCAAATACATTACTATAACAGTGGAAGAGAGAAATCTATTAACATCACTTATGAGCCTCCCACTCAGGTTTATGAAACCTGACAAAGGGGGTAGCCTCGCAGTATTGTATAATGTTGACTATTCTAATATAATGTTAACATTATTGCACAAGGACACCTACGAAATAGTAAGTAGGAATCAGCTAAACCAGGCATACTATAACATTAAACTGTTCATTAGTGACCTGTTTACTGATGGACTAATTAATATTGAACAAAATCATTACTTAACAATGTTGGCCCCTAGGATTCCAAATGTTTTTGGGATCCCTAAACTTCACAAAGACCTGAAAAATTCACCTTTTAGAACATTAGTGGATGCAAGGCAATCAATCACCTACCCTAGCGCAAAACTGGTAGATTCTATCCTTAAAAATTATGTTAACAAGGAGGAACAAATCCTAAAGGACTCGTGGTCATTTTTGGAATGCATGCAAACCACAGCATTTGATAACACTTTAAATTTTCTAACAATAGATGTATGTGAGTTGTATTCCTGCATTCCACAAGATATGGGCATCCAATGGGTAGTTGAGTTTATTGGCTCAAAAGGGGCCACAAGTAATGAATGTAATTTGGTTGAACAGCTACTGGACATTATATTAAAAAACAACTTTGTTTCCTTTGAAGACAAATTATTTTTGCAAAAAATAGGTGTAGCAATGGGGTCCCCAGTGGGAGCAAGTTTTTCCAACTTGGTAATGGCCCACTGGGAGACTACCTACATTTTAAATAACCAAGGAAACATAAATATACATATGTATAAAAGGTACTGATGCAATGTGAATCTCCGTATGGTCCCTGAAGAGTCTTGCAGTCAAGTAAAACAGTCAATACGATAAGAACACTGCAGAACTCACCACCAATACTGGAATACACCTATATGATTTACATGAAGAAAAGCATGCTGCTTTAAAGATTGTGAGACAATGGACAGGCTCTAATAAGGAATGTGAAACATATTCTGATTACAAGCCAGAAGCATATTCATCGTGTTCCAGAGGCGACTCTTATTTTATTGATTTATTGATATTTGATTTCTGGGAATGTTTGACTGGGTAGAAGCCCATTTTCAGTGAAAGCCTGTAAGTTTTAGTGGCCTTTTCTTGTTTCAAACAAACCATTGTCTCACAATCTTTAAAGCAGCATGCTTTGCTTCATGTAAATCATATAGGTGTATTCCAGTATTGGTGGTGAGTTCTGCAGTGTTCTTATCGTATGTATAAAAGGTACCTTGACGATATTTTTATTTTATTCAAAGGACATGAAGAACAAGCAGAACAGTTAGTCGAGTACCTCAATACTACTACTAGTTTCCTAAAGTTCACTAAGAACTTTCAGGAAACTACTACCTGTTTCCTTGACATTGAGTTGACTAAAAACCAGGAGGGGTATACATCAAAAATTTACAGGAAAAGTACATTTTCCAACAGCTATCTTCACTTTTCCAGTTTACACCCCCGTCACGAAAAGAAATCTGTGGTGAAAGGCCAACTCGTTAGGGAAGCAAAAATGATTACTTTGGACGAAGATTTCGAAAAGGAATGTGAAAATTTGTACACAATGTTTACCCGTAGGGGATATCCGTTTTCATTCCTTGAAGATATTTTCAAGGAAGTTACACTAAAAAGGAGAAAGGGCTTTTACCAGGCAATTTTAAAAACTAGATCAGTGACTGATTTAACCAAACAAGTACATCAATTTGAGCCTTATACAGATAGCATGGGTACTAACATTGACCTAGGAACATCTTCTGACAACATGATAGCGAATAATAAGAATTTTGCTGCAGCATTTGTATTTACCTTTTGCCCAGAAGCATCAGATATTTGTAGAACAGTTAGGAAATATTGGTATTGGCTATCATTAGATAAAACATTAACAGAAATTTCTACTCATGGCCCTACCATTACTTTTAGAAGAAGTACAAATATGAAACAATTATTAGAAAGGAAACCCAAAGTGACCAAAGGGAGAGGAGGGACTAAAAATGTGGAGCATGTAGGTATTGCACCTACATAGAGACAACTGACACCTTTACCATTAGGAAAGAAACCTTAAATGTTAGGGAAACCTACAATTGTAATAGCAAAAGAATAGTCTATTTAGCACAATGCGAACAGTGCCCGTCATTCTATATAGGGAAGACGGATAGACGTTTGAGGGATAGAATTTACAAACACATTTACACTATTACTAAGAATAAAGAGGAAAATGCACTTGCTAGACATTGTGTAACAAATATTGACCACTCATTTAAATTTATGGCTATTAGCCAAGTACACACGAGTGCATTCAATTTGTTGAATGAAAATCTGCTGAAACTGGAACTAGAAAAGAAAGAACTTAGGTGGCAAATTCGTTTAGCAGCTTATAAAGCACCTGGACTGAATGAAGTTTGTTCAATTTCATGTCTACTAAAACTTAGAAGTTTATTTAGATAAACATTTAAGTGATTAGGTAGCATAACTGTTTTCAGTTCTTAGGCCTTTAAGTTATGGTTATAAATTATTAATAAGCAGATTAACTACACCTAAACTCAACATTTAGGTGTGAGTATTAAGTATTAAATAACTTTAGCGAACAGGCCAGACAAGAAAATATATCACATAGGGCTAGACTCACCTGAGAGTACGACTATCATAACTTAGTTCATTATACCACCTTTATTTTGGTATTACTTTTTAAACAATTAAAACAATTATTGTAATTTAAACAGAGAAAGGCAGCTTTCTTTATTGGGAAGGTTTTCTCGATCCCCCCACATGTCATTTTCACAATTTAATGAAGCTTATTATTTTGAACTCTTGTTCAATACTAACCCGATTAAGGTTAGTTTAGAATTGTATTGTTTTAGGTATGACAACGCAACACACATAGATTAGGAGATCTCATAGTAGCAGGACTATTAGAAATATTTGAATACAATATAATGTTTTAGTATTATATTTAATATATGCATACATTGGCTTGATGATTGTAATGTCCCATAATTAATACGGTTTACATCAATTACATTGAGATGTGAATGTAATGTATTTGAAACAATGGTTCGGGAACACGTAGTTCATGTAGTTCAGTTCCTGTACCTTTAATTTCATCGAAACTAGTTAATTAACTGATTTAATTTATTTAATGGAATAATTAAGGTTGTTTTACTATTTAAACAAGTGGATTTTTATGTGTCAGTGTTTTGTCTGAAGAAGTTCGGGCATTGGTCTGAACGAAAAATGCCTAGTGTGTGTTTTACGTTTATTGTTTTTAATAAAAGTTTCGCCTGTTTTATAACTCTGTGGATTTTTACTGAAGGAGTGTGCCTCGTATGCACTTGTGGTACCAACGGTTTTACCTGTGGCTGTGTTTAGTTGAGTTGGACTTTGTTTTTCTGTTACCAATTAGAAGAATATGTTAATGATCGGTATTATTGATTGTAATTATTCAAGACTGATGCAGGATGGGGAACTTAAGAGATATATATATATGTGTGTGTGTGTGTAGATATATGTGTGTATTATGTATATGTGCATATATCTATATAGATATATGGATATATATATATATATATATATATATATATATATTTATGGGTCTAGGACTATTCACTGAAAGCATATTTCACTATAACACATTTGACTGTGCACAATTCACTGAAAACACAATTCACTGAAACACATTTCACTGAAAGTTATATATGGCCTTTTCCCCACCATAGTCTGACCCTGGAGTTAGTATATATAGTAAGGGGGTGAGGGGGCACCACCCCCACATTGGGGGGGTGTGGGGGAATAGCCCCCACCTATTTTAAATATTTTGAACTATATACATGGATACTTGCAATTCCAATAAGTTACTCTTTTCTGAACATAAAATATATCTAAACTATGTGGGGGTCTAGACCTTCCACACCCCCCTTACTATATATACTAACTCCAGGGTTGCACTACAGTGGGAAAAAGGCCATATATAACTTTCAGTGAAATGTGTTTTAGTGAATTGTGCTTTCAGTGATTTGTGCAGTCATTTGACCTACAGTGAAATGTGTTTTCAGTGAATAGTCCTAGACCCATATATATATATACATTTACATATACACATATGTTTAACATATGTCCAGAACATATAGTGCAGTCATGCCTGAGCACCAGTAGTTACAACCTCTTACTGCAAGGCGATGTCATGTAAGTATTGCAGGTATACGTGTAGAGTGTTACGACAACCCCTGTTACAGTAGCAACAGAAATGTGTGCGGGAAGTCACATCTGATATTGACATGTACACCATCAGTTACTGACAGACATCCTAAGATCATCATAATACAGCACCACAGATATCACAGTAATGGTCCTGTGGAATGCAACAGAGATATGACCAATAAATGTGGACAGTCTGACACACTCCTGTCAGTCCAAAGCTATACACAGAACCCCTTAGTGCAAGACGTGTGGGCCAAGCCTGACAAAGTGGATATTAACAGCCATGTAAATGGGTATATCATACAAATACTGGAATAGATATGCTCACACAAATTATGCATTCACACACTCCTGCCTGTCCTGACACACAATAACTGAAGGAGCAGAGGTCACAAGCCCACATACTACCCACTAGTTAGTGACATACATCTGTACAGCATCCCACTGCTTTGTCAGTAATACACAACAGTTATGGTGGCCCAGCAGCAGTACATCTGCCAAATATCTGGACATAACATCACACTGGGTAGGTACACTGAGCTGCTAGGCATGTCACAAAGCACTATGCAAACTACAGGCAGACTGCCACAACACTGGCCTACATTTCTTATGGGGGAATACACACGTACCTGCAAATATAGCAGGCACTTCAGGCATGTAACAGCACAGAGTAACAGACACCTGTATGAAAGCACAGACCCACACCCAATCTGAACACAGCCATAGCCACTTATGGTAAGCATGCTTAATATTACAGTATATGGACTTACTGATTAACACCATCCTCATATGTGCCACTCACACACTAACCCTACATATAATGGGCCAATACATAGATTATTCCGATGCCTGACTGGTATGGGACATGTGTGGGTTTGGTCCTACAAACATGTACGCCAATAGGGTATCATACACTGGAGCAGCATGCAACATAAGATAGAACAGGACCAAGAACAATGACATCTACTACAGTCTGTACACAGGCCACGGTACATATTCGCAATACACACTGTTGGCAATCACCATAACTACACAGACCTCACTACTGTACACACTACAACAGAATGTCCAGGTTTTGTTCTCAAATATAAGCACTACTATACATAACATGTCTAGCAGTCTGATATCTCACTGGCTTGTTATCAGGTATGATGTCAATAAATGATGGTGTACTAAACATATGCACCTCTTACTGCATGACATATGTACAAAGTTTGGCGGAATCGTGGCTGGAGGCATAAACACAGGGCCAATATTGACATGTTGCTGTGATAAACTCATACTTTTACTGGTGTAATAAGGTTTGCTGTGACATATGTCTTCTGAGGGATATGAAGACAGTTACTCTCATGGCTGTCACCAGGTACTGACTGCAATCCTCAGACTGTGCTACTGCATTTCTAAAGATAGGTCATCTGTGAGTAACACAACACATGTAAGACTCCAAACACAGGCCAGTCTGATGATAGCCCTACAGGTGAGAGTTTCCTCAACCACATAACACTGTCATGACAGGTATTAAATTATGTAGACCAGCCATATCCACACAAACCCTGTTAAACCAACATTACTTCAAATGTAGAAGAGCAACACTTACATTCTGTACTCATGTCTGGAACATCCCCCTCCTGTTTGCTGGCCTGTCTCCACAGTGTATGTTGTAAGAGGTATATCCCACTACCATCTGTGATGCTGTTTGCCTAACACTGACATGAAGACCTACCCACAGTGAATGAAAAGGGCCAACACCCCCATGATGTTCCTGGTTACAGGAGTGTTTCTATGCAATTGGCTATGGGAATGTTACCACAGCTGTTCCATATGCAATAAGCTAGTGGGGGACTGCAATTTGTACACAGGCCATCAGCTGATCATGAGTATCACTTACAAAACACAAGTTGCTGCCTAAGCAAAGCAGGTGTACTTTTCCCACATCCACCAGAGAGGGAGTGAGAGAGACAGAGACAAAGTAAGAAAGGAAGGAGGTAGGAGAGCAAGAGCTAAGGATGTTTGTGTCACACAGGTACTAGTACAGGGTTTCAGACCCCTGTCTATGTATTCCTATTACATTTTTATGCAGTTTTTGCATGCACCACAGAGTTTACATATTGGAGAGCTGTCCAAAGGTATATTTTAGGGTGAGTGACATCAGCAACAGTGATAAAGGAGGGATAAGGTAAGTGTAGTACATGTGACTGTCCACAAAAGCAGGCGTCAAGGACAATACAACCACAGTCTCTCAGGGACTCGCACATATTTTCACAGTTGGCAGGGTCAAGATTAGAATTCCTAACTAACTAGGTTTCGACACTACAGTATTACACAGGTATCACATGCTTCACAGAGGTTTTCAGACTGATATATGGGCAAAGGGTATGTCAAGGTGACTGACATCAGAAGGCATGCTTCAGTAGGTCAATGGGAGGTGTACAGAGTGTGAATGGCTTCCAAACCATTAATCTCCACACACACAGACACAGGTTTACTAGTACATGCATGGGTTCATTGCTTCACAGGTGTGTAGTGGATGACTGTGCCAGAAGGCCTGCAGTGTGGCTCAGGGTGTAGTCCCTGGATTGGCCCACACAGGTGGGTATTGTCTTCACCAACCACTCATCTGGGTTACTGTTGTGGATGGCCAGTGCTGTGCAATGCTTGCCTTGTATGTGTTCTATATTCCATAACATGGACAGTGTCTGGGATGTGCACATGTCCCACATGCATGTTCTGTAACATGTGGAAGTGTACCTGGGCTGTCTGGGGAATGTTGTGTGGACAGATTATCATCTAATGTGGCATTCCTGACATCATGTGGTGAGAAATGGCAATGGAACCCAGGTTGATCCTGCACCTACATTGACAGCATGATACAGGTATTCACTGGTGTTAGTGGCATCTGTCCATACAGGGCATATGTATAAGGCATGGTATTTCCTTTGCGGGTTACATTTGCTGACTCTACAGTTGTTGCAGGTGTCCAGTGAGGAAAATAGCATAGGACCACTGTAAGCAATTATTTGCCTAATGTATGGATGGAACAAGGTGCCATGTTCTCTGTAGTCCACTGCAATCACACCATGGTTATATCTGTGGGCAATATGCCGGGAACTAACAACATAGTGGTTGTTGCCTAGCCAAGTCTGTTTGTATATGAGACATGGGTGGAAAGTGTTCTCTGGGTAATACAAGGGTTGCCTATATTGTTCCCCAGTCCATAATGTCACATGTAGGGGTATGGATTGTCTATACCAGCCTCTCTGCTGTTTGACAACTGTTGTCTTTGTAAGGTGGACATTGTGACATATAATAGGTCCTCCATATAAGAAATTTGCAAAACCCACCCTACAATGAGTCCTGTTATTACACAATCACAGCAACCTCCACACAGTAAGCTGATAACAAACACACACACTTGACAGTGCTGAGATTCAACCCCCTACCTAGCTATGCATTGCTACTACAGTGTATTGCATTTATTGCACATGCCACTAAGCTTATAGGGCTATTCCTTTCCCAAAGGTGTATTTCCAATGAATGACATCAGCAGGCTTGCTAAAGTAGGGCAATGGAAAGTGTAGTGACTGTGAATGACCTCAAAAGCATTGATCTCTCCCCAAACAAACACACACACAGTTTCACGGTTGCCATGTCTGGGATTAGAACTCCTACCTAACTAGTACATCACACTACAACATTATGCAATTATAGCACATGCCATGGAGGTTGCAGGGCTACTTCTTCCCCAAAGGTGTATTTCAAGGTGAAAGACATCAGCAGGCTTGCCAAAGTAGGGCAATGGAAAGTGTAGTGACAGTGAAAGGCCTCAAAAGCACTGATCCCTCCACAGACAAACAAACACATGCACACACACACACACACACACACACACACACACACACACACACACACACACACACACACACACACACACAGTTTCACAGTTGCCATGTCTGGATTAGAACTCCTACCTAACTAGTACATCACCCTACACCATTATGAAGCTATAGCATGCATCATAGAGCTTACAGGGCTACTCTTTCCCCAAAGGTGTATTTCAAGGTGAATGACATTAGCACGCTTGCCAAAGTATGGCAATGTAATGTGTAGTGACTGTGAATGGCCTCAAAAGGATTGATCCCTCCACAGACAGACAAACAAACACAGACACACAAAGTTTCACCTTTACCATGGTGGGGATTTTAACTCCTACCTAACTAGTGCATCACACTACAGCATTATGCAGTTAAGGCATGCACTATGGAGCTTCCAGAATTACTCCTTCCCCAAAGGTGTATTTCAAGGTGAATGACATTAGTAGGCTTGCCAAAGTAGGGCAATGGAAAGTGTAGTGACTGTGAATGGCCACAAAAGCATTGATCCCTACACACACACACACACACACACACACACCCACACACACACACACACACACACACACACACACACACACACACACACACAGTCTCATAGTTGCCATCTCTTGGATTAGAACTCCTACCTAACTAGTACATCACACTGTAGCATTATGCAGTTATAGCACACGCCAAGGAGCTTATAGGACTACTCTTTCCCCAAAGGTATATTTCAAGGTGAATGACATCAGCAGACTTCCCAAAGTAGGGCAAATGGGAGTGCAATGTGTGTGAATGGGCCATATGCCACTTATCTGTAAGGACACACAGAACACTCAGTCACACACAGGTTTTAACAGGAGCGTGTATACAACTACTAGATGAATAATGACTTGTGCAGTCATGTTACACAGTTATCACAAGCACCACAGACACTATAGTGCTGAGGGATACCAGAAGCAAATGTCTGCAGTGATTGACATTTGCACATCATGTGGTTTTAGCCAATTGGATGTGTGCTGGGTGGGACAGGCCTCATGACTGGAAGCTCTTTGTCACTGTCTGTTACTCTCTTACGCCCATCTATGTATGTGTAAGTTTGGCCTGTTATTGTGTGTTGTCCTTGGATATATGTGTGTATTACTATCTGATGTGTGTGTGAAGCATGACTGGTGTGCAATATGGAGTGTGTGCACAAACATCTGCGACTGTCAGATATGTATAGTCCACTGTTTGTGTTGGAGCATGCCCAGTATGACCTTTCAGTATTTTGTTGTCAGACATGGGCTTCATTTCTCTAAGTGTGGGAGCATGCCCAGTATGACCTTCTGTATTAAATGTGTGTATCCATTCCAGGTAGGTTGTACTCCAGTGCAGGCTTTTTTGTTCAACACCCACAGCTCGCAGCCTGTTTCTGCAGGATATCTGTAGATCGGTTGACAAGATGGGGTCACAATTGGCAAAAGATAGTGGGATACTCTAACTAATTGTGTCTGTGCTGCTTCTGCTACATGGTTTTGGTGTTAGCAGAGATATTCAGACATATGTACTGTTTTACACTGTGATGTTTTATGTCATCAACTACTGACAGGTATACATATTTGTTTGCAGTAATTTCCTGGGGGAACTCAAGATGGATGAAGTTGTGTCCAGTATTGAGTTTGCAGCCTACATATTCTTGCACAATCATGCCATTCTGGAGGGGGAGCTGCAGACACTTGCTGATGGGTCTGTATAAATGGTTCAGCACCTTGGTACTGTAGTGCCTGAGGATCCCATGCTTGTACTTCCATTGATGTAACAGTATGGCCATATCCTGCTGTGGCCATACCTCACAGCTGTACAGATTCACACAAGTTACCCAGAAGCAGGGCTCATATTTCTGGTCATTACCCCTTCACAGTGTGGTTTACAAGCATTTTGTAGCCACCCATTCCTGTGTTAGCAGGCAGGGATAGTATGTGCACACATCTGAGTTTCAGACTTCACACACTCCATGGCGTACATGCTTTCTATCCCCCCTCTGTTAGTCTATCCTCTTCTGAACATTATACAAAGTTTATCTGACAAGTATCCCTATAGTTATCACCTCATTCCAGCAGTATTTAGGGGTTGGTCCATAGTTCATGAAGTAGGACATGGTGGACATGTTACTGGGATTTGTCAACATGGCCTTGCATTTGTGTTCTGTGGACTGTGTTATGTTGTTATTTGGGACTACATGAGATAACATACATTGGCAGTATGGGTGAGACACAGGCCTTTGACAGAGGACTGTAGGGCATTTGGTAGTGATGCAGACCATCTGTAGCAGGTCAGTGCATTGTGTCACTCCTACAGTTCCAGGATCCAAGCCACTATATTCCCCTGGCATGACAGGGTAGGTGTGCAAGGTGTTAATGTTAATAGTTTCTGTCCTTATTGATCCATTGGTGTGGATGCTGACAGGGTGCTGCTTACAACTAGGGACACATCTGCATGGGACACCTCTTCAGCATGCTGCATTCTGTGGCTATTCCCATAGAGAGGTGGGGGTAATATTGTACTCATTCTTAACAGCAGGGTTAAAACCTGTGAGGTACCTGTGGCTGATGGTGGGGTGAGCTTGATGCATGTGTGCTATGGAAGTTACTTGCAGCTGACTCACAGATATACGTGGGGCATTCCACTTATGCTGGCTTATGCAGGGACATCAGGAGTTTCTCAGTACTTCATACCTGTGCCTTTTGTGGTCTGCCAGTGTTTGGCCAGACAACATCAGTATTCCATACTCCACAGCCAACTAATGTGCTGCTAACCTATATGTACAATTCCAAAGGTGTGTCCATTTGACAGTAACATTTTATACACTCTCTGTCTAGGGTACGTCCACCTGTATACTGTTTGTATGTCTGGGCCCACATTCATGCCATGTCCATCTTTCAGATAGTGACAGATATTACATCCAAACAATTCGTATGGATTACTGCTGGAATGCATTGTGTTTGGCACTGCAGTTGTGTGAACTTGGCCCTGTCATCAACAGTACTGGCCATTGGACACCAGGACACAACCCTCCATGCTGACCACTTTCACACAATATACAACACACACCAACTTAACACACAGAGCCCTGCATGTTGTACACGTACTACAATCTATCCTGCTACTTTGGCCAGCTCAGGTAATCTGTGCTCCACTTTTATTATACCTGCACATACATGTTACTACATTTCTACATAGCATTGTGGGGGGGGGGGCACACCTGACAACTGTAAATATTTGCTATGACTGTACTGGTGTTTCAGGTACTCCATTTCATTCTGTATTCTGATCTATCATGCAGACTAGAGGCATATCTGTGTACTACAGTTCTTAAGTTTTATTGACCTACATTTCAGTGTCAGACTTCTTACCCTTCAGAGCTAGCATCCCACTGCCTGATCTGTTGTAGTCTGTCTGTGTAGGTCTGGAGGGGGGCTGTTCTCCATAGCCATCAATTAGAGGCTTTAGCACAGCCTTTCTTTGTATTTGTCTACACCTGTCCTGCTGGCTGCAACTGTTTTTGGGTATGTGAGCCTCACTGGCATGCATGTGTGTGCCCTGAGGACACACATTTGGCCCACCAAATGTCCTTCAGTGCGTTTTGTCACCTTGTCTAGTACTGCCTAATATGTTGACACCAGTATTTGTTAAGGATTTCATGATGCCGATATAGGTGTCTATTATCTGCTGGCATCCCATTCAGCCACCCAATTCCCCTAACATGCTCGCATCCATACGATAGATACAGGTAGCCGAACATACTATTACATTCAACAATTGATAGTGAGCGTGACTTATCTTGTGACTGTCTAGTACTGAGGAAGCTGCTGGAGGGCTGACTATGTCAGATGCACATAATACACTCCCTATACTTGGTTAAGCACAGGTAGTGTCATTTTTGGCATCCCTATTACTGTATGTGTGAGTCGGAGTGAGGTGTCATTCCCTGGGTTCCTAATATGTCAGTGTGTGTGCTATGTGTTGCCTCTTTGTCAAGGCCTGGGCATACTGGGCATGCCTCCTTCTGCCTACTGGGGCAGGCTCAGGTTGCTCCTCCTTTGAGTCACTCTGTGCACTCTGTGGCTGTGCAGGCCTTGGCAATGGTGGGGGGTTGTGTGGCCCTGCCCCATGTGTTCCTGCTGCAGCTGTTTCCACAGGATCATATTGTGTAACATGGCACATACAATGACAATTTGTGTACATGTAGCTGGTGAGTACTGCAAGGCTCCACCAGATACGTCCAGGCACCAGTACCATGACTTGAGCATCCCAAACACATGCTCTATTATGATTCTGGTCTGTGGGTGTGCCTCATTGTGGAGTTCTTGTTCAAGTGTGTGTGTGCATTTCTGATGGGTATTATCAGCCATGGCTCCAGTGCGTAACCAGCATCCCCCAATAGGTGGCCATATGGGATGTCCCCATTGGCAAATCTCTAGTACAGCTGCGTCATATGCCAGATGTGGGAGTTATGATAGCTTCCAGGGCTGCCAGCACACACATTCATTATAATGCCGTGGGCATCACACATGACTTGGCAGTTGTTGGAGGGGAAGCCCTTGCGGTTTATGTAGACTCTACCCCGCTCACCAGGTGGTGCTTTCATGTGTATGTGCATGCAGTCTATAGCACCCACTACCTCAGGGTATTCTGCTATTTGGTGGAAGAGACGCATATTGCTGGTCAACAACTCACAGGTATTGATGAAATATATGTGTTCACTGGCATGTGCTGACATGGCATCCAGGAACTGGTGGAGTACCCTGGATGCTGATGCCTGTGAGATCACCATGATATCCCCAGTTGGCCTTTGGAAGGTACCTGTGGCTAGTATTCATAAGCCTTACATATACCTTGGTATCCAATGGGATGGGTTCCCCTCTTTTGGCTCTGTGTGTGAGGCGTGGCCGGCACAGCTCAACAATTTGCTGTAGAACATCCCTATCCTCCCTATAGCACTCCACTATCTCCAGCTCATATAGCCCCTGGTAGATTACCCTGGGTCTATACACTCTTCTCTTTCTCCTCACTGTGGGGTTGTTCATCAGCATTCTCATCCTCACCACCCACAGCCTCTTCCACATGTTGATTTATGAGAGCAAATGTAACCCCTATCATTTTGTTGCTTTTGTTAGATAAAATTTCCCCATTTGTGTACACCAGTGGTGTAGAGTTTGTGGGAAAAAACAGAGGGAAAGGTGTGTGAATAGTTTATAGTAGTGTGCTGGGCTGCTGCCTTTGTAAGTGGATGATTCTGATACATTTCACCTGCCAGCTATGCTAGTTCTTCTTGATTACCTTCATACTGCTGTTTTCCATTCTCATTGCCTTCCTGTTTAAGCCCCTAGGTGCGCCGCGCAAACCCAGTGCTCAGATGTGAACAGACCTGCTATTTCCTGGCTTAATTTTTTTTTTGTTGTTATTTAAAACCCGGTGAGCAGCGCGGACACCCATTTAGGATATGTAAAGTATGCTTGACAGCTTCAGACACACACCCTTCTTTAGCTCTGATAGGCTAAGGGCAAACCTGAGCCAATGAGCTCCAATAAGCTTGCAGTATACCTGACACACCTCTCTATGATGTCCACTAACTCTTAGGCTTGCACCATGGTTTTCCTGCACCTACATGGTTGGGTGTAGGCTAGCCCTGAGGGGAAATCTGTGATTCAGTATCATTTCCCTCATTTGAATAGAATTGCCTGATAATGCCTAGTTACAAGTCTGACACTGAGCCTTCCCCCTTAGCAATCACTATTCACTGGCCTTGTTGTTTTCTGCCTGCCATTGACTATAATGGCAAAATTGTGTTTTTGCAGAAAAAGCTTTTTTCAAGGTTTTAGTTTTATTTTCAGGCCAATCCCATTTGTGCATTGCTGCTCTACACTTAAACGGCCAAAATCATCCAAAAAAAAAGTTATTTTTTTTATTTTAAAACTATTTTCCATGCCAATGGCCATATATTTGGCCATTGGCATGCTTTCCATATTATATACATTCTTTATTTCGAGCTCTCATGGCTCCGTTTTGTAGTTTGCAGAAATGTACTCAGTTACTAACTGAGTACATTTCTGCAGGTTATACTACTCCTGCACGGACGGCTGCCAGCTTCCTGGATCACTAATCCACCTCATTTGCATGGTTTTCACCTGCAAATGGGGTAATTAGCATACAGGAGCAGTGTCCGTGCAGGAATAATGCAGGAGCACTCGTGCACTTCCCTGGAGCTTGTTCCTGGATCTCTTGGCGGCCATATTGCCTCCAGCAGTTCCTGCACTATTCCTGCACACCAATTTTGTATATGCAGGTCAAATCTAAAATTATCATCCACTATCACCAGTAATAGTTTACTATAAGAAGTGACTTCAATGATTGTATTATTAAGACAGAGGACTTTACATTTTGTTTTTTTATGAGAAAGGGATTTGGGGAAAAAGTAGTAGTTTGGTCTTTTTTGAGTTGAGCATGAGTTGTGAGTTATGAAGTCATGTTTCAGTGGCTGTTAAAGGTTTGTGACTACTTTTTTGGAGGTGTGCCATGTTGTCAGATGTGCAAATGACTGAAATCATATGTGTATTGTATTAGGGTGGCCTGTTGTGTGGAAGTATAGAGGGTGTTGGTGAAAATGTTAAAGAGGATGGGACCAAGAGTAAAGCCTTGTGGTACACATGTGGTGACTGGAAGGAAAGGAGAGCGTGAGGAGTGCCATTTTACTGACTGCTACCTATTGGTCAGGTAGCTTTTGAACCACAGAAGGATGGGCTGAAAGAGACCTAGTGAAGGCATTTGAAGTAGCAGTTTCCTGAGACAAACACTGTTGAAGTCTTTAGACAAGTCTAGAAATAAGAAAGAGATCAGCTTGCCATTATCTCTAGCTTTATTGACAATCTCTGTATAGATTAGAAGGGCAGTGCTAGTATTATGGGAAGGACAAAAGCCATATTGAGTAGGAGAAAAGAGTTCTTCATGCAGGAAATTGTCTAGCAATTGTTTTTTATATATATTTCAAGTATTTTGGTGAGGGGAGATAAGATTGCTATAGGTCTAAAGTTATTAATATCTGTTGAATTTTCTCCTTTGTGCAGAGGGATAATGTCTGACTTTTTCCAAAGAGATGGAGCATGGGATTCCTGAACTGACTTATTTATAAGGATTGAAACATGATAGGCAATGCTACTGGCTGCTATTTTTAGGTACTCACTTGGAAGGTCATCAGCTGAAGAAGAGCACAGTTTAAGTTTGTTTAAGAATAGTTTTACACAGAATGTGGGCACAGGTTTGCAGGTGAAAGTGGATGTGGTGATATGTGGCTGTTGCACAGGGTTGGGATTATATGTTGTGGAATCCTTAGTTAGAGATGCTATACTATATATAAAATAAGAGTTGAACTATATTGTAGTTTCGAGTGCTGAGTTACCAGGTGAGGGGTTTGGTTTGAATTTATTTTGTTGGTGAGTCTTGGTGCAGAGAAATCATTTGACAGAGTAAGTTGGGATTTTATGAGTAGGGCAGTGGAAGCATTTGCATATCCTGATAAAATAATAAGGTTAATTATAAAGATATATGAGAGATCAGAGGCAAAAATTAAAGTGTAACGGTTCCTTTCTGATAAGTTGTGTCTGAACAGAGGAACTAGGCAGGGGTGTCCTCTTTCCCTTTGTAATTTGCATTATATTCTGAACTACTGGCAAAGAAAATAAAGGCCTCAGAAATTCACAAATATACGTGACATGGTGTTCAAGATTAGTCTGCTTTTAAGGCAGATGATATTCTTTTGTACGTGATGGAACCAGAAAAGGACATTTCAGTGCTATGGAACATTTTGAGACAGTTCCATTTTTTTCAGGATATAAAACAAAGGTTACAGCTATAAATTATGTACCCATACATGAACTGGTTGAGCAATACCCTTTTTATGGGGACATAATAAAATTAAGTATTCAAAAGAATAGATTCAGTTATTCTGCAGTATTTATTTGTAATACACATAGTCAACATTACTTAACCCACTAAAGTGCAATATTAGACGACTAACTTTGGCATTGTGCAATCTGCAGTGTGTTTTGTATTAATTTAATTGGAGTGTTTAATTTAACTTAGGAAAGGGTATTCTTTTTGTATTTGAGTGTTGGTAAATGCCGCTGCTCTTTCTTGCATGTACTGGGAATAGTATTGTATTTGCTAGTTATATTTATTCCTCGACTTGTATGTGTTTTTTACTTTCTGTTGTAATCTCAAGAATTGAGCTGATGCACAAAATGTTGTTTAGGCTGCACTTGGTATGGTGGCTAAGTATATGTGGGAAGAGATTAAACAAAAGATAATACAAACACTGAGAAACTGGAAGTTCTTGCCTATGGATATAGATAGTGATATACAAGCAATAAAGGTTTTATTTCCTTTAGTTTTATACAAAGATCAGGCATATGTTATCAACAGAGGAGAAGTTGTGGATAATAATTAATAAAGAGCTGAAGGATTTAACTGGGAGGAGAAGAGGGCCAGTGTCAAACAGATGAAAAAGAGGAAATCCAACACCAAACGACAACAAATAATACCAAAAGAAATGTTGTCATTTAATGAGCTGTTTTAAGTGGAAAATGTTATCTGATGGTCTTGGAGGACGAAAACTTATAAGGAATTATCAGCATGAAGAGAATATAAAAGACTTTATCAGCATTTATATGTGTGTTTCCGTGTATTAAATAGTTTGTTTACTGTGGGTTTTGTGCAGTGTATTTCCAATAACACTTTTTTTGGATCCAGTGTCAAACAGGATAAGTTAATCCTCACAATAAAACAAGGAAGTGTAGGATTAACTGATTTAAAAGTATATTTTAGAGCTACACAGTTAATGCTCTTAAACATAGTACAAGCAGAAAGCTTCAATTCAAAGTGGAAATGGATGATGATGAAGAAGCGGGGGAGGATAATTCAATAAATAAGGAAAGAGCGGGATTTTGGATGCATATCCTTAAGTAGAATAACAACAATCATATAGAATATTATAATATATTAATATGAATGTATTTATATTGTATAATATAAAGTTCTACCACAAGAACACAGGGTAGTGAGGGAAAGGAAGGGGAGAAATTGAATACCATCATGGAAGTATCGAATAGAGAAAACTATTAAGCAATTAAGACAAGAAGTGTCACTCTTAGAAGACTATAAAAGTGGGAATAAATCTACAAAAAATACTGAAAAAAATAAATGTGATTAAATCAATACACAGTATTAGAACAGACCAGGATCTATCATGCACCTTTGCAAATAAACTAGAAATTTCAGCACACACACAGAAAAACTTAGAAGATACACAGATAAATATAAAGGAAAAGTACAAAATAAACAATTTATTGACGACCCAAAAAAGTGTTATAGAGAATTGGTAAATAAGATAAAAGGAATTGAAAGACCATCAAAAAAGAGAAAGTAGGCATGTAGCCAAGATGACAGAGTGAGAGCAGCACTTTTCTGATGCTCTGTCTATAATCTATGTTTCTGACAGGATTTTTATAAATTTCCTCAAAAAACATAGAAGATTTCTTAATACAGATAATCTATATACTATTGGGGACTACTTAAAAGAAAAAAATGTCAGACTTTTAGTCTTTTTCTTCTTATAAATCACTGTCAGAACATCTATAGCTGCATACAGAGTTCAGAAGATATAGGTCACACAAAATCTTCAGTTCAAGATAATCTTATGAAGAAGGAACTCCAAACTATTAGTAGTAGTATACAGGATCTCTCAACAAAAATGGATAATTTAGAACACATCATGGAAAACATGAAGAAAGAAAGCAGGAAGCAAATTGAAGACCTAAAAGAAATGATCACAAAACACTCGGACTAAATAGCAAGTATAGAGGCGTCAGTTAATGAAATAGATGGAAGACAGATGGAAAATGACAATCAAATTAATTTCCTTGTGAAGCACAATAGCCTTCTAACTGAAAAAAATAGAAGAGCTGGAATCATGATCTAGAAGAAATAACATCAGAATTTATGGTGTCCCAGAGAAGATGGAAGGAAACAACATGACTAATTTCTTAAAAAACTGGCTACCTAAGGTATTGAACCTTCCTGAATCCCTGTCTTTCGGAATTGAGAGAGCACATTGATCCTTAGCAAATCTAAATTCTACAAGGAATTCATCTGCAGTGAGATCCATTAGTGTTAAGTTTTTATCCACACAGGACAAGGACTTAGTCCTGAGAGCTGCCTAGTCTGGGAACTCAATTAAAGACAATGACAGAAACATCAGATTTGATAATGATTATACATCTACTACAATAACAAAAAGAAAATCATGCATTCCTCTCATTAAAGACATTAAAACAGCTAACATAAAAGCTCAAATCTTTTTCCCAGCTAGAATTAAAATTACTCTACCAGATGGTCAGAAAACTTTTAACAACTTAGAAGAAGCCACAAATTTTGTTAAAAAGAATAACTTACTTGAGAAAATTAAAGACATGGACATTACCTTATCAAATTTAAAAATACAAACTAAAAATGGGAAAATAACTAATGACAAAACTAGCAAGAAATTCAAAGGGAAATAAATCTACTGTAATTTCTTAATGCACCGCAGATACTGGACTTTTAAACAAATGAAACTGACAAATAAATTATAAAGTAAAATCTTAAAATATATTCTCTTTAAAAAACTTCCTTTTCATAATAGCTCTTATACCTGTGCCTATATGGCTTTCTAGCGCACATTCTTCCTTTCCTCACCCAGTTAATTTTCCATCTTATTAATCAAAACATATCAAATATGTAAATACTTATTTACTTACATTGAAATAGTTAAAGTTTAGAAGTAGGTGATGCTTGCTTTCACAGATAAGCATAGCCTAGTCTTATTAACTGTTATATGTAAACTTTTTTTTGCCACACTTTTTAACTGTATCATAGAACATATACCATAAAACACTTTTAGAACTGGACACAGATATTTTTTACATATGAATGAGAACTGGAGGATGGGTTCATGCCTGGGGTTTATAATAAATAGCTGCATATATTATAGTTAATAATAGTGTCTTTAGATAAATAATTGAACATTATCTCCTTATGTTAAATTAAATACTGATTGCTTATACAAAGAATGCTGAATGAAATTAATCATAACAGGCTGTATTTTATGTATATAATAACTTCAGTTCAGACAGTTATTAACTATGTACATTTCCTTTTATGCTTGATAACTTGGTTCCCGAACATGCAAGCATCTGAATTGCAAACATTAATTTTATAAGTTTTACTTACTAATCTTGAGGCTTTTTTAGCATCTGAAGGGGAGAAAAGCTTCATTAGATTTAATTTGTGAGCAGTTAAAAGTTTCCCGAGCCAAGAAAACAGTAAACGAGCATGGGAACTTGGCAATGTGACTCTGATGACCTCCGAACCCTAGTCGCACACTGATTATTATGTGCGACGAAAGAAAATGTAGAATTGAAACTTGTTTTGCTGTGCACAGATGAATTAGAAGACTTTTCTGCATTCTGAACTGTAAGTTGTCATTGTAATTAAGAAATGGGGCTGTATTTCAGTATTTTATAACGGTTTCAGCCATTCCTACTCGCAATTTGTTTCAAAACACGGCTTTAAAGCAATCAATAAATGCAATGTACACAGATCTAATTTTAATGTTATGTAGCTGAATCTATTAATAATTTATGTGGATAGACAGGAGTAAATTGATCTTCCAACACTTGAAGATATAATATAATATACAGGAAAAGTTAAAGTATAAAACAGTGCTTAGGAACATAAGATATTGTACTTGTGTTTGAATCTGTTGTATCTGCAAGCTTATACTAACTTTATTACAGTTTAATATTGATGCATACCCAGCAAACATGAAGGAATGATTGTTATATATTGCTAAAACTAGAAGTTATTATCAAATGACAAATACGAAAAGTATTCTAAGTGCATAATCCATTTGAATATATTGAAATTGGGAATTTTTTTTCCTAGATGTAAATTGATGATTATTTAAAAGCATCTAGCCCAAATGCATGGGTCATTTTACTTTACTTATGGTTGGGTGGAGAGGGAAGGAGATTTGGACATGGCAATGATTACTTAACTTTTCATATGATTAGTGACACAAATAGTAGTAAACATTAATAATTTAAATGACTTTAGTTCCTAAATATAATCTCTTTATCTATCAAGAGAAGAGAGTGTCTTTGCAAGAGTTATTTATTTATTTATTTCAGTTTGATGACTGGGGAGGTCCACTGGGCTCAGGAGCCCATTTTCAGTGGAGGCCCGGGGGAAAAGCTCCACATTACATAATAATATAAAAGATAAAACAAAAGAAAATACAAAAGATAAAATTAAATTCGGTTCAAAGATACAGATACATAAAGATGCAACAGTCAGCCTAAGTGATAAGAATACTGGTAGATTGTGAAACAGAGACATTAAGAGGTATAGTATTTACATAACATATGAGTTGTGTATTGACATATTGACATACGAGTCATATATTGACATGGTTGGTTAAATAGGTTACATAGAGTCTGAGTCTTGTTATGGCAGAGTGGTAGAACAAGCATAAATGTTAGGGAGGGGAATAAAGGGAGAGCAAACTATTTACAATACATACATATATACACATGACAACAGTAGACAGAAAGTAAATCCAGGAACAAAGTTGATGGTAGTAGGAAATAGTATAGAAATACAGTTAGTGTGTGTGGAGTAAAAGTCTAAGTGGGGAAAGTGCAGTTGCACTTCCACCTAGAGAACAAGTAGGAATGGAGTAGAGTTTTGAAGTTGTCAGAATTTTCTGTCATTCGTAAAGAAGGAGAGAGAGAGAGAGTTCCACTTTTTGGCTAAGGAAAAAGATAGGAGGTACTGCCCGGCAGGTCACTTTGGTTTGTGGACAGTGAGTAGGTTTAGGTGAGCAGATCTAAAGTGGCCTGTTAGGGGTGCATGGTTGTAGGATGTTGGATAGTGCAGGACATTTAGAGGGGTTAAATAATAGCCTGTGGGCGGTGGTAAGTTGGAGGTAGTCTAGAAGGTTGGGAAGTTCTAGTCAGTTTAGTGAGTGGAGTGCAGAGCAATGGTGGGAGGAGTGTTTGGCTTTGATGGCGAATTTTGAAATTTTATTATAACAACTTTCCATTTTTGAGGAGATGGAGGCAGATAAGTTGGTTAATAGAGGGGCACCATACAATAGTGAGGGAAGAAGATAGGTAGTGGTGAGGGTTTGTGTAGAAGAAGGAGAGAGATTGTGGATGTTTCTATATAACAGGCCTAGTTTTTGATGTGTTTTCTTGATGTTGAGATGAATATGTGTGTCAAATTATAGGTTTTCATCTATAGTGACCCCAAGGAGTTTAGCATAGGGAACAATTTCTATGGTTGAGTTGTTGTGGCTTCTAATTTGGAAGGACTGTTTGTCAAGAGGGAAGGATTTTGAGGGGGGAGAGTAGTATTTTGGATTTGTTAGCATTTAGAGATAGGTGGTTTTGGAGCATCCAGTTCTCAGTGGTGGAGAAGGCAGTTTGGGTGTATGCTTGAAGTTCAGGAAGGTTGGTGGCACAGCAGATTAAAGTGGAGTCATCGGCGTATTGTACGATTTTGGTGTTTGGGATGGCAGAGTGGAAGTCATTGATAAAGATATTGAAAAGCAAGGGGCCAAGAATGGAACCTTGGGGAACTCCAGTGGGGGTAGGTAGGACGTTAGAGGTGCCTTTCCTCCATTTTACAGCTTGAGATCTATTGGAAAGGTAACTTGAGAACCAGGATAGTGTATTGTGTGAGAGGTTGAGGTTAGCTAGGTGGCTAAGGAGATGAGAATGGGAGACAGTGTCGAAAGCCTTAGAGAGATCTAGTAGGACTATTCATACTATTTTACCAGTGTCACGGGCATGATTGACTATATCAAGGAATGAAAGTAGAGCAATTATAGTGTTATGGTCAGGACAAAAACCATGTTGGGTGTGAGAGAGGAGGTGGTTTTCAGTAAGGAAAAGCATTAGCTGAATGTGAACGCATTTTTCCAGTATTTTAGAAATTGGGGAGAGGATGGCTATGGGGCGAAAGTTTGAGGTATTGTTATTTATACCTCCTTTATGGAGAGGGTGTATAAAGGCAGCATGCCACAGCTTGGGGACGTATGATTCCTGTATGGATCTGTTGATTAGGATGCTAATGGGGAGGGCGATTCCATCTGCAGCAATTTGTAAGAATTTAGATGGAATGTTATCTGGGGCATTAGAGCAAGGTTTCAGTTTGCTGAGAAGTTTTTTTATATATGAGGTAGAGACTGGATTGAGTTGAAAAGTGGGGGGAGGGTTGGGTTTGGAGGTTGGGGTAGAGTGACTGAACTGTGAGGATGGGTTAATAGGGAAGGACTTATTTAGTTCAGCTATAGAATTAATAAAGGAGGAGTTGAAAAGAGTGGCAATTTCTGGGTCGGACTTGGTAGTGTCAGGGCAGGGATTATTTTTGGTGCCTGGGTTGAGAAGTGAATTAATGGACTTCCAGAATTTTGGGGGGGGTTAGAGTGGTTGGCTTGGAGAGTCATAAAACAGGATTTTTTGTCTTTGGATATATGTCTTTTAGTAAGGTTGCGGAGTTGCTTATATTGAATTAGGGTCTCTGGTTGTTTATTGTGCTGAGATAATTTCCAGCATTTATCTCTCTGTTGCATAAGTTTTTTGGTTTCCCTAGTTAACCATGATGCAAATTTGGATTTGATTCTTATAGTTTGAGGTGGTGCATGGGAATTAAGTACATTTAGGAAAGTAGAGTTAAAGGCCTCGACAGCGCTGTCAAGTGGTAAAGTCTTTAGATTGTTCCAGTTAGTTTGTTTAAGGGTATTAGAGAAGGTTAGACGACTGAAGTTTGTTAGGTTGTGTGTATGTAGGTATTGGTGCTGGAGGGGAGGAGACTGGGTTGCTCGGTGGATGAAGGCAGGCTGGTGGTCACTGAAAGAGTCGTGGAGGATTCCAGAGTCCAGGATGTTGTTGGGGTGGGTAGCTAGGATCCAGTCAAGTGTAGATCCTGGAGGATTGATCTTGTTGGGTCTAGTGATAGAGTTGGTTAATTGAGTAAAGTTGAAAAGATTGATAGCTATGGCTGGATTATGGTTATTAATTTTGTTCCAATCTATATTAACATCTCCTAAAACGTAGGTCTCTAGGTTAATATTAGTTGAGGCCCATTGGATGATTTCTTCAAGGGTGGTAGTATTGTTACCTGGGGGAATATAAAGGGATATAAAGCAGATACTTTTATGAATATTCATTTGTAGCAAACCTATGACTAGTTCTGCATTATAAAACTGTGGAATGGGGTTTGGATATGGAATAATGGGGAGTATATTGGAGAATATCAAGGCTACTCCTCCACCTTTTCTATTTAAGCGATCAGATCGAAGGGCTTGAAAGCCAGGGGGTAGGATTTCTGAGTCAGAGATGGTAGGTTTTAGCCAAGTCTCAGAGATGGCTACAATGTCTGGAAGGTTGTGGTGATGCCAGGCATGGAAAATAGTGGATTTATTTCTTAGACTTTGGGCATTGAGAGTAACTATTTTTAGGCTTTTAAGATTAGTGGTTTTGGCACGTTTTGGGGGGATGAGATTGTTAGTAGTGCTAGGTCCAGGATTTGGGTGGATATCACCTGATAGAAATAGGTGGAAGAAAAAGGGAGATAGTAGAAGATTTAGCTTGCCTTTAGACTGTTGTGCACAGTAGATCAGAACTTTAGGGAAGTAATGCTTTGTAGAGGTGTGTAAAATCTTTGGTTTAAAGTAGTGGAGAGGATTGGGCTGTAGTAGAGAGGATGATATGGTATCCAAGTGAGTTGTGGTGGGGTTAGAAGGTGGAATGAGAGTAGAAAGGTGGGACAGAAAAGAGGGGGGAAGAGGAGAGGAGGTATAGGAGGTAGTAAGGTACAGTGGAATTAGAATTAAGAGGGTGATGAAAGGGATTTGTAGTGTGTGAAGGAGTGGAGAATGCATAATGTAACGGGTTAAGTATGAAAGATAAGGAAGTATGGGAAGTATAGTGTAGGTAGGGTAAAAGAGAGAGAGAGAAAGCAGGGGTGTAAGTGTAGTTTGATGTGTGTGTGGAGTGGTTTTAATTAGTGGGAGGATAGGAGGAAGTAAGTGTAGGGAGTGGCCTATAATTGATGGGAGGAGTGGAGAAGGGTGAAGAAGAAGAAGAAGATGATTTTTATTACATTAATCAATACAATTACTTATTGTAAATAAATAACCAGCATACTCGCAGAGTATATAAATAGACATTCTGCTATGTGTTAATTATCAATACCATATGAATTCATATTTTACTCATTTGAGAGATGTTTAACTTACTCTGCGTATAAATATTCACAAGACAGAAGCATCTTATTGGCTACTGTCGAGAGTCTTAGAGGTTGAAGTGGGTGGTTTAGATGGCACGTTCATCGAACCAGGAATTTATTATTCCATGTATAGGATTGTATATAGTTATTAATGTTTGGTTAGTCATGTTTTGTTCTAGATATGCGCCCATAAAGAAATACAAGAATTGTAAATGTTCTCTCAAGAATGCACTCTTATAAATGTTTATCGTTAAATACTAATGGCTTTAACAACCCAATGAAGAGAGGAAGTTTAACTAAATATTTGAAAGTGAGCAAAGTAGATATAGCTTTTCTACAAGAAACTCATTTTGTCAAGAAAGACGTAGATAAAATAACTTTTAAAGGTTATACAAATCTTGTGGAGTCACACTTTCAGACCAAGAGAAAAGGTGCAATGATACTGAGGAATAAATCTTTACCATTACCTAAAATAATAGAAACATTCTCAGAGAAGAATGGTATGTTATGTATAGTAGTTCTGGAAATAAAGAAAAGATGCATTACTTTAGTTAATTCATATTGGAGACCTGGTATTGGTGCAGAAACAGCTAATAAACACTTAGAATTAATTTCTATCAAAGCAAAAGGAGATATATGCTGGAGATTTTAATTGTATTCTCGCTGAAACGGATAAAACAAAGAACAATTTCAAACTGTCAGCTCCAGCTAAAAAACTAAAAAAATTTATCAACTCATTAAATCTTTGAGATATACATGATCTTAGAGAGTCTGAGTCATTAAACCACACATTATTCATATAGACATGGAACACAACCATTGATAAAGTGTTAATCTCTAATAATTTAATCTATAAAACTCTAGGTATTAATCAAATCTTGCCCACTGTCAGACCACAATGCTCTTTTATTTAGGATTAACATCACCCCAAGAGAACTGATAGTTTGGCACAAACTACCTGCTTATATTGTTAAGATTAAGGGCTTTAAAGAATGTTTTTTTTAAATGAAATTAAGTCTTTTATAACTATAAATGATAATAACGAAACTTCTAAGACCATAGTCTGGGACTCATTAAAATCTTTCTTATACGGTAAAATTAAAAATTGATATTTAAACAAAAAGAAACAATGGGATGAGGAACTAATCACATTGCAATCGAAGATTGATATACTAAAAAATGTAGATACCAAAGATAACATGAAAATCTCAAAGTTAAAAACACTAAACACTAAGTATGCAGAAATACTAAATCATAAAGTTGCTATAAATCTTGAGAGACTAAAACTTCAACCTTACTCATCACACCCTAAAAAATTTGCATAGATTAGCAGTCAAATCAAAGAACCTATCAGATGTAAATCATATAAAAGAAATCACAGACAACATAAACCACCAGAGACAAGTGACAGATTTAAAAGAAATCTTAGAAACTTTTAGAAAACACCATGAAATCTTAAATATGACTATAGAATCTGATAAACATATATTACGAGACAAATATTTGAAAGAAAATATCCATAAAAAAGTTACAAAGGAACAAAACACCAAACTAACTAAATCAATTACATTAAAAGAAATTAGGGAAAGTATTAAGAATATCAAAAATAAAGCTCCAGGTATAGATGGAATTATAGGAGAACTTTATAAACTTCTCCCGGATGAATCCCTAAACATTTTAGTAGCAGCTTTTGAGGAATTCAGAAAGTATGGAAATCTGTTCCCCTCATAGAAATATGCATTAATTTCACCCATTCTAAAACAAGATAAAGATCCCAAACTAGTAACTTCTTATCGCCCTATCTCCCTATTGAGTGGAGATTACAAAATCTTCATTTCAATTCTTGCAAAGAGACTAAATCAAATCATGCCAAACTTAATAGAAGGAGATCAAACAGTTTTCGTACTAAACAGGAAAGTACAAGATAATGTAATTAAACTTCTATCATTAATAGACTTTGCGAATAGGAAAAAAAAAGAATTGTCCATTATAAGTCTAGATCTGGATAAAGCTTTATATCTCTATAACCTGGCCATACCTGTTTAAAGTACTAGAATCATTTAACTTCTCCTCTGATTTTATTAGATTACTAAACAACTTATATGAAAGCTCGGTATCATATATCAAAATTGGTGCATTTTTATCCTCTCAGATCCAAATATTAAAAGGAACTAAGCAAGGTTGCCCACTATCACCGTTACTATTTGCTTTATCAGTGGAACCTTTAGCTAATTGTATAAGAGAAAATACTAATATAGTTTTAATATCAACTCAAATCATACTTCCAAAATACAACTCTTCACTGATGACATCTTATTAACTATTGGAAATATAGACTCCTCGATAGAACATATTATAAATACCTTAAAATACTTTGAAGAAGTCTCAGGTTTAAAATTTAACAATAATAAGACAAAAACTATATTATTACATAAAAACTTAGTACCATAATGGAAAGACATAGCAATCTCAACTGGAAAAATGATACATTTAAATATTTAGGAATACATATAAAAACAATTTGGAAAGACACTATTCAAATGAATTACAGTAACCTAATAAGAATGGTCAAAGAATATTTAAGCAAATGGGAGAGAATGTTCTTCACTATGGAAGAAAAACTATTGTTGATAATGTGTATACTACCAAAAATTTTATTTATACTTCAATCCATAATAGTGGGCCCCTCTAAAAAAAGTAATAAAACAAATCAATTCACTTCTGTTTAAGTTCATATGGCACCCTCAAAAACCAATAATAATATATGATTGGCACTGCAGGGAATGGAAAAAGGGAGGTATAGCATTTCCAAACATAGAACTTTATGCTGAATCAGTTATATTACATATAATAAGCATGTGGTCAAATCATTAATACATGTCAAATTGGACAAATTTGCATGTAACTATATTACTTGATAATCACAATGATACAATAAATAATGATTTATTTACAGATAACACGAAATTATGTTTGGTTGTAAAGGACATAATTTATAAAGACAACAAAAATGTAAGACTTCCACATTGCATTAGTTACATATTAAACAATTTCAAAAAGGTAATGACTAGTAATTATAAGACTAGACTGATGTTATTCTTAATGTTCCCGACAGCATTTACAGGACAATGTATAGATTCATTTAATATAAAAAAATTAAAGGAAATGAAGGATAATGGACTTCACCAATTTATTGGGAATAATAGTATTTATGATACAAATAGTCTAATAGCAAGATATAACACAAATCAAAGTAACTGGTTAAATATACAAATCTTTAGAGAACATCTAGTAAATGAGCTCAAAGCAAATCAAGAGCTCAACGTTCTCATATCCAAGGATAATCTCTCTTTTTTGTAAAATGAACATGGCAAAATATAATGCAGGGTTTTCATTATCCACAATATATAAATCACTAAGGGCAGAATTTGCAAATATCAGAAGACTCATTATGGAACTATATGGAAAAAGTAAATCAAAAATCTCAGACCATGACAAAACATTAGTGTTAAAGTCTGTTAACAAGGCAACTTCATCTACATTTTGGAAATTTTTTACTTAGAAATTCATTCACAGGAGCTACATTACTTCATATAAAATAGACTTAATCACACATAATGGTCACAAATGTTGGAGAGGTGATGAAACATTATGTGCAGATTGGGCTCACGTTTTTAGAATGTAAAATGGTCTTCCCCTTTTGGCAGGATTTTAAAGACTTTTCAAAGGCACTGTGGTCAGACAAATGTGACATTTCTGATTCCTTACTACTATTTAATGCACCAATACCAGAACATATCCCAATAACACAAGTACATCTTCTTTGGTCTCTTCTTGCAATAGCTAGGAAAATTATTACATCTAACTGGGAAAAAAAACATCCTCTCATTTACTGAGTTTATATTGTTGGCTAGAACTGTATGTAACAGAGAATTGTTAATGCATGATTCAATATCAACAAAAGTAACACATAAGAAACTATTGTGGCTGAAACTTAAGAAGTTGTTAGATAAGATGCAATATTAACTTTAGATATTGGTGATTGTTATGGGCATTGTAAATAGTTTGTTATGTTTAGATTTCATTTAACTGAAAGTATAGAAATATATAAAATAGTATGTTTCTTATCTGTCAAAAAATTAATAAAAACTGTTTAAAAAAAAAGAGGAAGTCGATACATTTTGGAGAAGTATCTATGAAGATCCTGTGGAACATAACAAAGATGCTAAATGGATAGAAGAAGTAAAAGAAAGTATAAGAAGTTTAAAGGTGCAGGATATGAAATGGGATGAAGTAACAGCCAGAGATATTGAGACAAAGTTAAGAAAAGCCTCTAATTGGAAAACACCAGGCCCAGATGCAGTACCTAACTTTTGGTTAAAAGTATTAACATCTTTGCATAAGGATTTAGCCATGAGTAAGAACTATTTATATGCACACCCGGAACAGACACCAACCTGGCTAACAACAATGCTGCTTCTTAAGAGTGAACCTGCAAACTACCTTAAAAATTATAGATCAGTAATTTGCCTTCCAACATCATGTAAACTATACACAGGAATTGATGCCGACAGAGTAGTCATTTAGAAGAAAACTCAATTATGGCAGTAGAACAAAAGGGTAATAAAAGAAAGTCATATGGAACAAACAATCATTTGTTGTTAAATAAAGTCATACTGGAGAACTGTAAAAACGGGAAGAATTTAAGTATGGCATGGGTTGACTATAAAAAGCAGTTGATAGTATCCCACATTCATGGATAAAAGAGTGCTTAAAAATGTATACGATACATTCTACACTGATCATATACATTACAGTGACCATGAAACAATGCCAGACCACTTTGCAATTAAGCCATGATAAAGGACAGGTTATTCCAGGGATAAAAATTCAAAGGGGGATATTCCAGGGTGACTCTGTCACCATTGTATTCTGCCTTGCCATTAACCCATTAATCTGTTTACTTAACAACTTAGGCCATGGCTACAGTTTGGCTCCTAAAAAACAACAAACTGTAAAGGCTTCTCATATTCTCTTTGTCAATGATTTGCAACTGTATAGCTCATTAAATGAGGAACTGAAAGCGCAGCTGCAGGTTGTCAAAACTTTTTTAGATGATATAGGAATGTTATTTGGTCTTTGTGTGCAAAAGCAACCTTTAAAACAAGAAAACTGCAGCACCAGGAAAACATCAATTTGGGACAAGAATATGATATAGGGAGTGTATAAATATTTTGGAACTGATGAAGGATCAACAATAAAACATGCATAATTGTGAATTAAACTTAGTAAGGAATACTTTAGAAGACTTAAATTAATTCTGAAAACAGAGTTGACATCTAGGAACAAAATACAGGCTTATAAACCAATTTGCTCTTCCTGTCCTAACTTATAGTTTTGGAGTGATAGACTGGCCCCAAAAAGTGTTGGATAGATTGGATATTAAAACAAGAAGGATGCTTCGTGCTCACCAGATTATTTATAAAAATCAGTGTACAACAAGATTATATATTCCCAGTTGCGAAGGAGGGATGAGCCTCCTTGAAATTGATTACATGTATAAATCTGCAATCATGGGACTCCACCCACATTTGCTAACCTCACAAGACCCAAATGTAGTGAAAGTCTTGAAACATGAGAATAAATCTAAGATAACTTCTCTGCTTAATTTAGCAGAAGCATATTGGTGTCAAGCAGGAATGGAAATCAAACCAGAAGCAGATAAAAATCAGGCAGCAACTGAATGTGCCAAAAAACAAAAGAAAGAATATAAGGTGAGAGACCAGATGAGAAGGCAAGAAATGTGGAAAAAGCATAAATATAGTTGCAAGTATAGAAAACTTCTGGAAGAACCTCATGTTGATCAAGCACAAATACAGGAATGGTTAAGGAGAGGTAAATTCAAACCTAGAGAAGAAAGGTTAATATTGGCAGCCCAAGGTAGTGGGCTGCATACACATTGGTTTATAAAGTCCACTGAGCACGTGGGAGAAACAGACAAATGTAGGTTTTTTAAAACCAAATTGGAAATTGTTGTACACCTCGTTGCTGGTTGTGAGATACTAATGGCAGAAGGACTGTATACTGAAAAGCATAATAATGTGGCAAGATTGTTGCACTGGGGATTGTGCAAACATTATGGCACTGAAGTGGCTAAAAAACCCTGGAAACATGAGCCACAAAGTATCATAGAAAATAAAGAAGTCTACATCACATGGGATCATCCATTACCAACAGTTCAAAAGATACATGCTAGAAAACCAGATATAGTAGTCTAGGAAAAGTAGACAAAAGTAGCATTGATTATTGAAATCGCCACACCCAGTGACTACAGCGCCCTGCATGCAGAGAGACACAAAGTCATAAAATATCAGGATTTGCAGGCAGAAACAAGAGCAATGTGGAAGAAAGATACCCAGATTGTTCCAATAGTAGTAGGAGCAATAGGTCTTACAATCATATTTAGATATGTTACCAATACATGTAACTCCATACAAATTGCAGAAGGATCATTAGTGGGCACATTGCGGGTGCTGCGAAGAGCCTTACTGGCTGACATCATAGAGTGAAACAATGCTAATTTCATGAACTTTAATCGTACTTTGACTTAGGAATAGGGTCCATGCCTGTCATGATATTAGAAACCCAAAAGACTTGGAGAAATTAAAAAAAATATATTACATTCATAAAGTAGCAGAAACTATACTAAGAACTAAGCCAACATGAAAATGAAGAAATGAGATTCTGCCAATACAGTTTAATGCCATTAGGGGTGCAGAGAATAGGCAAGAGGGGGCACTGATTTAAGCTGGGAAAAGAAGCCAGATATTCAGAACAAATAAATAGAGAGGGAAAGGTAAAAGAATGGGAAGAGGCCAAGAAAACATTTGGATTCCAGGCTAGTGAGTACCTTCCCTATCAAGGTTTAATATTAGAGTACAGACAAAGAAAAAGGGATAGGAGAATCCTAAATGGATGACCTGTACTGCTTGAGTTTTTAATTGAATCTAAAACAGAAGCTGATGTTAAAATGATACTTAATAGAGCATATAAAATATTGCACAATAAATATAGGAATTAATCAGAGGAGGTCAGAAAAGATTGGGAAGAGAAATTACATAAGCAATTCACAAAGAAACAATGGGAGGACATTTGTACGGCTCTCATATATGCAGCAAAATCTAGAAAATTTAGGATTTTTGCCTGGAAGTGTTTGCATAGATACTTTTATACCCCAAGCAGACTCCAAATATTTTTTCTTCAGGTAGGTGGCAAACATTGGATGTGTAATGGGGAAGAAAGAGGTACCTTGGAGAATATGTTCTCATATAGCAGACTTTAAAAATTACCTACAGAGTATTCTGTCAGGAATACTGAGTGAACAAATGAATGTAACTAAGGAAATGAATTTTTGAGCTGAGATACATGCTCTGAATTGCCTAGACATAGTGATGCCTTGTTAAGTTTAATTCTGGTAGCTGCCAAAAAAGCTAATTCTAGAAAATGGAAATAAAAGTCTAAACCAGCTATGAAGTAGTGAATGTTGTAACAGAAGCTGAATCATTAAAAAAGGGTAAGAGTAAAT
>NC_056735.1:1963880724-1963890724 GCF_019279795.1 Protopterus annectens
AATCCACCCCGGGGATCACGTCAGTCGCCCTGCTAGACAGGGGTCCAGGGAAGTAAATAGTGTGGGAAGAAATAGCCAGGGAATTGTCATGGCTAGGCTTGTTTAGGCCCTAAGGCTGATAGCCTAGTACCAACCTATGAACCTATAAATGGCTAAGTACTTTCCATGATATTTCCATTCTCTTTAGGGAACACTCATAGTACGTTGATACTCCTATCGTCCTGACATCTGACCTGTATTGTCTGGGCACTCAGTCTACTTCCCCATCACTAAATGTCTAGCATCTTGGCCTCTTGTTAGCATTTGAATTCCAGCTGAGTTGAGGGACTTTCTGTTGTTAGCCTTAAGTTAGCCATGCACTACTTTAAATACAAAGAAGGGACAACTTTTGCCTTTTAAATGTTTTGTCTAATTAAGTCTGTTGATACCCACTCACTCTAAAGAGAATTCTGGTGAAGTATAAAATATGTTTTGTTGCCGTTATATATGTATGCATGTGAACAATTAATTTTCTTAAAAAGTGAATACTCATTAGTTCTATTCTTATGTGTGCCCACAGGTTACATATAATTACAACTGTCATAGCAAACAAATACTGCAAGCAAAACAAAATAAATAGCAAACATTAAATGTCCTAAAGTCTGCAATGAAAATATAGCAGTACTGTGGATAAAACTCAATGAAGAAAATTACAGCAACATTATATTTATTGTGTGATCATAGCAACTGTTGCTTTCCATACTATAACCTTTGAAATATTTCATGGAGTAAGTAAACTCAATAAACAATTTAGAGATTTTCCCCGGGATTCAGCAAGCTCTGCACAGTGTGCAGGAATTGTGCAAGAGCTGCTGGAGTCAATATGGCTGCCGAGAGATCCAGGAACAAGCTCCCGGGATGTGCATGAGCGCTCCTGCACTATTTCTGCAAGGACACAGCTCCTGTATGCTAATTACCCTATTTGCAGGTGAAAACCATGCAAATGAGGTGAATTAGCAATCCAGGAAGCAGGCAGTCTTCCTTGCAGGATTAGTGTAACCTGCAGAAATGTTTTCGGCTACTAACCGAGTACATTTCTGCAAACTACAAAACGGAGCCATGACAGCTCCAAATAAAGGGTGTATATAATGTGGAAGGCATGATAATGGCTAAATATATGGCAATTAGCATAGGAAAATAGTTTCAAAATAACAAAAAATAACTTTTTTTTTTTGGTCAAATTCGTCCGTTTAAGCATAGGGCAGCGGCATGCAAATGGGATCGGCCTGAAAATAAAAATAAAACCTTGAAAAAAGCTTTTTAGGCAAAAATCTAAATTTTGCCATTATAGTCAAGGGCAGGCAGAAGACAACAAGGCCATTGAATAGCGGTTGCTAAGGGGTAAGGCTCAGTGTTAGACTTGTAACTAGGCATTAGCAGTCAGTTCTATGCAAATGAGGGGAATGATACTGAATCACAGATTTCCCCTCATTGCTAGCCAGCACCCAACCATGTAGGTGCAGGCAAACAATGGTGCAAGCCTAAGAGTTAGATGACATCATAGAGGGGTGTGTCCGACATACTGTAAGCTTATTGGAGCTCTGTGGCTTGGGTTTGTCCTTAGCTTAGCAGAGCTAAGGAAGGGTGTGTGTCTGAAACTGCCTAGCGGTGTTTAAATTGCCTAAACGTGTGTGCATGCCATGCACCAGGTTTTAAACAAAATAAATAAATAAACCAAGAAATAGCAGCTCCATTCACATCTGAGCAATGGGTTTGTGCAGCACACCTTGGGGCTTAAACAGGAAGGCAATGGGAAGGGAAAACAGCAGTAGGAATATAATCACGGAGAACTAGCATAGTTGGCAGGTGAACTGTATCAGAACCAGGCAAACTCCTTTCCCTCTGGCTTTTCCCACAAACTCTACATCACCAACGTACACAAATGGGGAAATTTTACATAACGAAAGCAACAAAATGATAGGGGCTGCTTTTGCTCTTGTAAATCAACATGTGGAAGAGGCTGAGGGTGTTGAGGATGACATTGCTGATGACCAACCCACAGTGAGGAGAAGGAGAAGAGTATACAGACCCAGTGTAACCTACCAGGGGCTACATGAGCTGGAGATAGTGGAGCACTATAGGGTGGACAGGGACCTCCTACAGCAAATTGTTGAGCTGTGCCAGCCACGCCTCACACACAGAACCAACAGAGGGGAACCCATCCCAGCGGATACCGAGGTATGTGTAGGCCTAAAAATACTAGCCACAGGTACCTTCCAAAGGCCAACTGGGGATATCATGGGGATCTCACAGGCATCAGCATCCAGGGTACTCCACCAATTCCTGGATGCCATGTCAGCAGATGCCAGTGAACACATATATTTCCTCAACATCCGTGAGGCGTTGGCCAGCAATCTGCATCTCTTCCACCAAATAGCAGAAAACCCTGAGGTAATGGGTGCTATTGACTGCACGCACATACACATCAAAGCACCACCAGGTGAGCATGGTGCAGTCTACATAAACTGGAAGAGCTTCCCCTCCATCAACTGCCAGGTTGTGTGCAATGCCCAGGGCATTATAATAAATGTGTGTGCTGGCAGTCCTGGAATGTACAATGACTCCCACATCTGGCATATGATGCAGCTGTACCAGAGATTTGCCAATGGGGACATCCCATATGGCCACCTAGTGGGGGGTGCTGGTTATGCACTGGAGCTGTGGCTGATGACACCCATCAGAAATGCACACACACCCAAACAAGAACTCCATAATGAGGCACATGCACAGATCAGAATCATAATAGAGCATGGGATGCTCAAGTCACGGTTCCGGTGTCTGGACATATCCAGTGGAGCTTTGCAGTACTCACCAGCTACATGTACCCAAATTGTTATTGCATGTGCCATCCTGCACAATATGATCCTGTGGAAACTGCTGCAGCAGGAACAGCATGGGGCAGGGCCACACAGCCCCCGACCATTGCCAAGGCCAGCACAGGTGCAGAGTGACACGGAGGAGGAACAACCTGAGACTACTCCTGTAGGCAGAAGGAGGTGTGCCCAGTATGCCCAGGCCTCGGCAAAGAGGCAACGCATAGCACTGACATGGTAGGAACCCAGGAAATTACACCTCTTTCTGACTTGCACATACAGTAAAAGGGATGCCAAGCATGACACTACCTGTGCTTAACCACATATAGGGAGTGTACTATGTGGATTTGACATAGTCAGCCCTCCAGCACCATCCTCAGTACTGGCACAGCCACAAGGTAAGTCACTCTCACTATTAATTGCTGCAAGGAGTAGTATGTCCTACTACTTGTATCTATGGTACAGATGTGAGCATGCAAGGGAATTGCGTGGCTGAATGGGATAGCAGAAGATAGTAGACACCTATATGGGCAGCATGAAATCCATAACAAATACTGGTGTCAACATAGCAGGCAGTACTAGACAAAGTGACAAAACCCACTGCAGGACATGTGATGGGCCAAATGTGTTTCCATAGGGCACACACATGCATGTCAGTGAGGCTCACATACCCAACAGTCTCAGCCAGCAGGACAGGTGTAGTCAAACACAAAGAAAGGCTGTGCTAAGGCCTCCGAGTGATGGCATTGGAGAACAACCCCCCCCCCCTCCAGACCTACACAGACAGACTACAACAGGTCAGGCAGAGGGATGTTAGTTCTGAAGGGTAAGAAGTCTAAAACTGAAATGTAGGTCAGTAAAACCTAAAAACTGTACTGCACTGATATGCCTCTAGTCTGCATGATAGGTCAGAATACATAATGAAATGGAAGCCAACAGAGTACCTGAAATACCAGTTACAGTCATAGCAAATGTTTACAGTTGCCAGGTGTGCCTTCCCCCACAATCCTATGCAGAAATTTAGTAACATGTATGTGTGGGTATAATAACAGTGGAACACAGACTACCTGAGCTGTCCAAAGTAGCAGGATAGATTGTTGCACGTGTATAATATGCAGTGCTCTGTGTGTTAGGTTGTTGTGTGTTGTATATTGTGTGAAAGTGGTCAGCATGCAGGAATGGAGGGTTGTGTCCCGGTGGCCAATGACCAGTACTGTTGATGGCAAGGCCAAGTTCTCACAACTTCAGTGCCAAATGCAATCCATCCTAGCAAGACACAATCCAGCAGTAATCCATACTAATTGTTCAGATGTAATGTCTGTCACCATCTGAAAGATGGACATGGCATGAATGTGGGCCCAGACATACAAACAGTAAACAAGTGGAAGTACCCTAGACCGAGAGTGTATAAAATGTTACTGTCAAATGGGCACACCTTTGGATGTGTACATACAGGTTAGCAGCACGTTAGTTGGCTGTGTAGTATGGAATACTGATGTAGTCTGGCCAAACACTGGCAGACCACAAAAGGCACAGGTATGAAGTACTGAGAAACCGCTGATGTCCCCCCACAAGCCAGCATATGTGGAATACCCCACGTATATCTGTGAGTCAGCTGCAAGTAGCTTCCATAGCACACATGCACTCAGCTCACCCCACCATCAGCCACAGGTACCTCAAAGAACATATCCCTGCTGTTGGGAATGAGTACAATATGGCCCCCACCTCTGTATGGGAATATCCACAGAATGCACCATGCTGAAGAGGTGTCTCATGCAGGTGTAGCCCTAGCTGTAAACAGCACCCTGCCAGCATCCACACCAATGGATTAATAAAGAAAGAAACTATTGCCATTAACAGCTTGCACATCTGCCCTTCACCCCAGGGGAATGCAGTGGCTTGCAGCCTGGGACTGCAGGAGTGGCACAATGCACTGGCCTGCTACAGATAGCCTGTATCACTACCAAATGCCCTACAGTCCTCTGTCAAAGGCCTGTGTCTCGCCCATACTGCCAATGTATGCTGTCTCACTGACTCCCAAATAACGACATAACACAGTCCACAGAACACAAATGCAAGGCCATGTTGACAAATCCCAGTAGCATGTCCATGTCCTACTACATGAACTGTGGACCAACCCTTAAATACTGCTGGGTTGAAGTGATAACTATAGGGATACTTATCAGATATCATTTGCATAATGTTCAAAAGAGTATAGAATAACAGAGGGGGGGGTAGAAGCATGGATGCCATGGAGTGTGTGAAGTCTGAAACTCAGATGTGTGCGCATACTATCCCTGCCTGCAAACACAGGAATGGGTGGCTACAAACCTGCTCGTAAACCACAATGTGAATGGGTAATGACCAGAAATATGAGCCCTGCCTCTGGGTAACCTGTGTGAATCTGTACAGTTGTGAGGTATGGCCACAGCAGGATATGGCCATTCTGTCATGTTGATAGATGTACAAGCATGGGATCCTCAGCCACTGGAGTACTAAGGTGCTGAACCATTTACACAGACCCATCAGCAAGTGTCTGCAGCTCCCCCTCCAGAATGGCATGATTGTGCAAGAATATGTAGGCTGCAGACCACAATACTGGACACAGCTTCATTCGTCTTGTATTCCCCAGGAAATTACTGCAAGCAAATATGTATACCTGTCAATAGTTGATAACATAAAACATCACACTGTAAAATAGTACATATGTCTGAATATCTCTGCTAACACCAAAACCATGTAGCAGAAGCAGCATAGACACAATTCGTTATAATATCCCAATATCCTTTGCCCATTGTGACCCCATCTTGTCAACCTATCTACAGATATCCTGCAGAAACAGGTTGCTAGCTGTAGGTGTAGAACACAAATGCCTGCACTGGAGTACAACCTACCTGGAATGCATTCACACATTCAATACAGAAGGTCATACTGGGCATGCTCCCACACTTACAGAAATGAAGAAAATGTCTGGCAATGACAGTGGAGTATACATATCTGTCAGTCTCAGATGTCTGTGCACACACTCCACATTGCACACCAGTCATGCTTTGCACACTCATCGGATAGGAATACACACACATATCCAAGGACAACACACTATAATAGGTCAAACATACACATACATAGATGTGGAGAAGAGAGTGGCAGACAGTGACAAAGAGCTTCCCATCATGAGGTCTGTCCCACCCAGCACACATCCAATTGGCCAATATCACATGATGTACAAATGTCTACCACAATAGGCATTTGCTTCTGGTATCCCTCAGCACTATAGTGTCTGCGTTGCTTGTGATAACTGTGTAACATGACAGTACAAGTCATTATTCATCTAGCAGTTGTATATATGGTCCTGTCAAATGTAAACTTGTGTGTGACTGAGGGTTGTGTGTGTGCTTCCAGACAAATGGTTTATGGACCATTCACACATACTGCACTCCCCATTGCCCTACTTTAGCTAGCCTGCTGCTGTCATTCACCTTGAAATACACCTTTGGATAAGGGCTAGCACTATAAGCTCTGTGTCGCGTGCTATAACTGTGTAATGCTATAGTGTGATATAGGAGTTTTAATCCCAGATATGGCAATTGTGAAACTATGGGTGTATGTTTGTGTGTGTAGAGATCAAAGCTTTTGAGGCCAGTCGCAGTCAATACACTTTCCATTGCCCTACTTTGGCAAGCCTGCTGGTGCCATTCACCTTGAAATACATCTTTGGAAAAGAGCTAACCCTATAAGCTTCATGGCACATGCTATATTTGCGTAATGCTATAGTATAATGTAGTAATTAGGTAGGTGTTCTAATCCCAGACATGGTAACTGTGAAACTCTGTGTGTGTGTGTGTGTGTGTGTGTGTGTGTGTGTGTGTGTGTGTGTGTGTGTGTGTGTGTGTGTAGGGATCAATGCTTTTGAGGCCAGTCACTGCACTTTCATTTGCCCTACTTTGGCAAGCCTACTGATGTCATTCACCTTGAAATACACCTTTGGAGAAAGGCTAACCTTATAAGCTCTATGGTACGTGCTATAACTGCGCAATGCTATAGTATAATGTACTAATTAGGTAGGAGTTTTAATCCCAGACATGGCAACTGTGAAACTATGTGTATGTGTTTGTTTGTGTGTGTAGGGATCAATGCTTTTGAGGCCAGTCATAGTCACTACACTTTCCGTTGCTCTACTTTGGCAGGCCTGCTGATGTCATTCATCTTGAAATACACCTTTGAAGAAGGGCTAGCCCTATAAGTTCCATGGTGCATGCTATAACTGCGTAACACTATAGTGTGATGTACTAGTTAGGTAGGAGTTCTAATCACAGACATGGCAACTGTGAAACTCTTTGTGTGTGTGTGTCTGTGTGTGAAGGGATCAATGCTTTTGAGGTCAGTCACAACACTATCCATTGCCTTACTTTGGCAGGCCTGCTGATGTCATTCACCTTGAAATACAGCTTTGGAGGAGGGCTAGCTCTATACGCTCTGTGGCGCATGTGATAATGTGGTAAGCCGTAGTAGCAATACATAGGTAGGGGTTTGAATCTCAGTAGTGGCAAGTTTGTGTCTGTGTGTGTTTGTCATAAGTATCCTGTTTGGAGGCAACTGTGATTGTGTAATAACAGGACTCATTGTGGGGCGGATTTTGCAAATTTCTTATATTGAGGATCTACTATATGTCACAATGTCCACCTGACAAGGACTTAACAGAGGAAAAGGAGGTAAGGTGGCAAATTAAGTTACAGGCAAGCCAAGACCCTGGACTTAATGACAAAATTTCCATCAAGCCCTTGTTATATAAAAAAGCAGCCTTTATGAAATAATTCATATTTAGAAATCTGTAGTTATTTTTTTAAAAAACATTTTATGTGTAGTTTTATTAAAGACAATGTTTTAGCAGTTTACTTTTAACTATGATATACTGTATTTTAAAGTTTATAAGGATGTGTTGCTTTATGTAGTTAATTTGATGATGTAATTTATTAATTTAGTATTTAAGGGGAAATTGGATTAGAAATGGCAGATTCTGATGAAATCCCTTTTCAAAGGGAAGAAAGTGCTCAATCTGAACTTGTGGATTTATTTTAAATAAATTGGAACTGTTCGTTTATCCAGCTGCAGCAGTGTTACTTTTGTTAAGTTTGTGGAGATTTTTAACACTGGTTGTCTCTAGTTGGTGTTATTTGGTTGCACTTGACAAGGACAACAGATGTCAAACAGCAGAGAGGCTGGTGTAGACAATCCATACCCCTACATTTGACATTATGGATTGGTGAACAATATAGGCAACCCTTGTATTACCCAGAGAACACTCTTCACCCATGTCTCATACACAAATACACTTGGCTAGGCAACAACCACTATATTGGTACGTTCCTGCATATTGCCCACAGATAGTAACCACAGAGTGATTGCAGTGGATTACTGAGGACTTGGCACCCTCTTCCATTCCTACAATAGGCAAATAATTGCTTACAGTGGTCCTTTGCTATGTTCCCCACTGGACAACTGCAACAACTGTAGAGTCTGCAAATGTAACCTACAAAGGAAATACCATGCCTTATACATATGCCCTGTATGGACAGACACCACTAACACCAGTGCATACCTGTATCATGCTATCAATGTAGGTGCAGGCACAATCTCAGTTCCATAGCCAGTTCTCACCACATGAGGTCAGGAATGCCACATCAGATGATAATCTGTCCACACAACATGCCCCAGACATGCCAGCTACACTTCCACATGTCACAGAACATGCATGTGGGACATGTGCACAACCCAGACATTGTCCATGTTATGGAATATAGAACACATACATGGCAACCATTGCACAGAACTGGCCACCCACAATAGTAACCCAGGTGAGTGGATGGTGAATACAATACCCACGTGTGTGGGCCAATCCAGGGACTACAGCCCTGAGCCACACTGCAGACCATTGTCATGTGGCCTGATGCCAAGGTACACCCTTTGCCTAGCCTTGTACAGCCTTCTGATATAGTCAGCTACTACACACCTGTGAAGCAATGAACCCTTGCTTGTCAGTACTGGCAATTCTGTGTGTGTGTGTGTGTGTGTGTGTGTGTGTGTGTGTGTGTGTGTGTGTGTGTGTGTGTGTGTGTGTGTGTGTATGTGGAGGTTAATGATTTGGAAGCCATTCACACTCACTACACCTCCCATTTCCCTACTGTAGCATGCCTTCTGATGTCAGTCACCTTGACATACCCTTTGCCCATATATCAGCCTGATAACCTCTGTGGCGCATGTGATACATGTGTTATACTGTAATGTAGCAAACTAGTAAGTTAGGAATTCTAATCCTGACCCTGTCAACTGTAATAATGTGTGTGAGTCCCTGAGAGAGTGTGGTTGTGTCTTCCTTGACACCTGCATTTGTGGACAGCCATGTGTACTACAGTTACCTTATCCCTCCTTTATCACTGTTGCTGATGTCACTCACCTTCAAAGATTCCTTTGGACAGCTCTCCAACATATAAGCTCCATGGTGCATGCAATAACTGCATAAAAATCTAATAGCAATACATAAATAGGGGGTTGAAACCCAGTACTGGTAAGTGTGTGACACAAACATGCTTAGCTCTTACTTTCTTATCCCTGTCCTTTCTTACGTTGTCTCTCTCATTTCCTCTCTGGTGGATGTGGAAAAGTACACCTGCTTTGCTTAGGCAGCAGCTTGTGTTTTGTAAGTGATACTCATGATCAGCTGATGGCCTATGCACAAATTGCAGTCCACCACTAGTTGATTGCATGTGGAAAAGCTGTGGTATCATTCCCATAGCCAATTGCATGGAAACACACTCCTATAACAAAGAACATCATGTGGGTGTTGGCCCTTTTCATTCACTGTGAGCAGGACTTCATGTCGGTGTTTAACAAACAACATCACAGAGGGTAGTTGGATATACCTCTTACAACATACACTGTGGAGCCAAGCCAACAAATAGGAGGGGGATGTTCCAGGCATGAGGACAGATTGTAAGTCTTGCTTTTCTACATTTTAAGTAATACTGGTTTAACAGGGTCTGTGTGCATATGGCTGATCGACATTATTTAATATCTGTCAGGACAGTGTTATGTGGTTGGGGAAACTCCAACCCATAGGGATATCTACAGACTGGCCAGTGTTTGGAGTC